>NW_021834321.1:0-27500 GCF_006345805.1 Octopus sinensis
GTCCTGTATCTCTTTTTTTTGCTTGTCTGTTCCTGGTTTGTGTCTATGAGTTTCGTCTCTCTATGTGTTCGACGTCTTTTGGGTGTCCTGTACACATATATGCGTGTATATGTACATGTAGAGGTAGGTACGTACATATATGTTTATATATAGCATATGTTCTATTTTATTAACATATATATATATATATATATATATATATATATATATATATATATATAATGTATCGATATAAAAGATACGATCTACGGATCCAAGAGTAGGAGGTTTGTAATCTTTAAGCAGTCCGTGGCAGGTATACAGAAGAAAAATGTGGACACCGTTTGCATAAGGAAGAATAACAAACTATTGGCATCGAAAGTTACACAGTCTACGGGGACGTAAACACACTAACGTCGGTTGTCAAGTGATGGTGGGGGACAAATAGACACACACACACATCTATATATATACGACGAGCTTCTTTCAGTTTTCGTCTACCAAATCCACTCATAAGGCTTTGGTCAGCGTGAGGCTATAGTAGAAGGTAATTGCCCAAGGTGCCACGTAGTGGGACCGAACCCGGAACCACGTGGATGGGAAGCTAGCTATTTACCACACAGCCACTCTTACGCCTAGACACACACACACACAAAAACGGCTTTTCGCCATGATGTAATGTAATCATTCATTTATTAAGAATGCCTAAGAAACAGCTGCAATGAACTGACATTTATTGGTCGTCTGTTTTTATTCATTTGCTTGTAAGACACCAAAGGGATTCACGATACGTCGGCATCCTAGAGCATACCAAGCAACATATGGTCGACCAGCCCCTAGATGCTAAATACTCGTAGGGGTGGTTCTCCCTATGCGCACAACCAGAATAGTTTTCTGGATATTTATTCGACTAATGGTGTCGCTCACAGGTTAATTTAACCCTACCAACTGCATATCATTCAAGTACCTGATCCCCTCAAGAATCCTTATTTTTATTATTTTTATTATTATTATTATTATCATTATTTTCATTAGCATCTTCTCTCAATTCTGTTTCTATTTCTTGCCGAGTGTCTTCCTGACACCTAGGGCAGAGAAGCGTACATATTGGTAGGCCATTAAAACAAACACACCAGATTGTTCATTTACAAAGTCATGCGAAAAAGGGAAAGACAAAGAATAAAGGGAGAAAAATAAAAAAATAAACAAATAAAATAAAGGGGAGTGGAAAGAAAATTCACATCAACAATGCTCTTCTCAATACATGTGATGTGCCAGTTAAGGCAATATTTTGCACTTCATGCATCATTATTATTATCATTATTATTATTATTATTATTATTATTATTATTATTATTATAATATACTTGCATAGCAAGTGACCTGATCTGAGATCGTGTGCTGAAACAAAAGTAATTGTAGCGTGGAAGGTGTTTATAAGTCATTTGACAATATCTCCGAGATGCAGCATGGAATTTTGTCAATGAACAGGTTGCGGTCTCAAAGCGGTGAAAATATTTTGACAAAATATTTGAATGGTGAAGTGAATCTAACGGTTTTTGTGTGTTTCTCAAATGGCTTATAAACACCTTCCAAGCTGCAATTATATATATATATATATATATATATATATATATATATATAATATATATATATATATATATATATATATAATATATATATTATATATATATAGATATATGTTCTTCTACGATAGCCTAGGCCGACCAAACCTTGTAGTGGGATTTGAGGCGGAACTGAAAGAAGACCGTCGTATGTGTGTGTGTGTTTGTATGTCTGTGTTTGCCCCCACCACCACATCGCTTGACAACCGATGCTGGTGTGTTCACCTCCTCGAAAGTTAGCGGTTCGGCAAAAGAGACCAATAGAATAAGTACTAGGCTTACAAAGAATAAGTCTTGGGATTGCTTAGCTCGACTAAAGGCGGTGCTCCGGCATGGCCGCAGTCAAATGACTGAAACAAATACAAGAATAAAAGAATAACATATATATTAAATTATATGTACATATATATGAATTGCAGTATAGACGTGTGCATGTATATATATATATATATATATATAAAATATATATATACACACACACACGCGTTTGTATATATACATAGACATATATAGAGGAGCACTCCGTCAGCTGCGACGACGAGGGTCCCAGTTGATCAGATCAACGGAACAGACTGCTCATGAAATTAACGTGCAAGTGGCTGAGCACTCCACAGACACGTGTACCCCTAACGTAGTTCTAGGGGAGATTCAGTGTGACACAGAGTGTGACAAGGCTAGCCCCTTTGAATTACAGGTACTACTCATTTTTGCCAGCTGAGTGGACTGGAGCAAATGATATAAAGTGTCTTGCTCAAGGACACAACGCATTGCCGGGAATTGAACTCACAACCTTACAATTGTGGGTCGAAGTTCCTAACCACTAAGCCACGCGCCTTCACTATACATATATACATGTATGCACATATACATATGAATTGTATGTGTGTACACATACACATATATTTAGTCAACATCCTCGCCCCTTTAAAAAGAAAACACCCACGCTGCTGTACCGAAAACAACTCCCTTCTCTCCCGTCTCCCCTTAAAACTAAAACTAAACCCAACTACTTCATCTTCGCCCCGCCAACCCACACTTTCCCTCGCACTCACATATTTGTTGCCCCCTTTTTCTCTTTGCTTGTTGCCCTAAATTTTCTCTGTGAAAAGCTGGAGTCCTTTTGGTACTTTTTTTTTTTGCTGTTTTTCTTTTTTGCCCCTTAATTCAAATTGTTACCTAATTCTCTTAGACTCATCTTTGCATCATTCCTCATTATTTACCGAATTTTCTTTTCTATTCTTTCTTTCAATTTTTCTTTTTGGTTCCCTTAAGTACGCTCCCCACCCCCACTTCAGGAACAAACATTCGCATAAATTGTTTTGTGTTTTCACAACCACAAGTACATAAATAAATAAATAAATAAATATTGTAGAGCATTCCCATATGACGAGTGAGACGATGATGATGATTACGATGATGATGATGTTGATGATTTACAAATATAACCATCACATCTGGTTCCTTGTCAGTTCCTAATCTAACACTTTCTACCAAACTCTTCTCACTCCAATGTACCAACCAACCTACCTACCAACCAGCCAACCACCTACCTACCCTCAAACACTCACCTACCCGAGCAAGGAACCAATAACGAAGCGAATAACAAAACAACCAACCGACAAAACAGCCAGCAGTGATTACAATCTATTTTTAATAGAGAGGAACCTAAAAACAATTAATAATGATTATATGATGGACAATGAAATGATCCACCCTCTCTCTCTCCCTCTCTCTCTATCATATTTGTGTGTATAAAGGAGAGAGAAAGAGGAAATGAGAGAGAGAGAGAGAGAGAAAGGAAGATATGGCAAAATTAGACGTTGTTTTGAATAATTGGGTGTATGAACGTCAGATGCGACATGTTTAATAGCATAATACACAGATATTTAGTCAAATTTTAAAATATCGTCTGCAACATTACACATAACATAACAGAATTATTATACGCTGAAGAAAAAAGAAAAAAATCCTCTGAGAATACCTTCGTCTTCCTCAAGACTCATCAGGATCTTATATTCTCATCCGTCATTTATCGGTATTATGGAGAATGCTTCTCACGAATCACATCAACAATATATATTCTTTTCTTCTCTAGGCAGAAGGCACGACATTTTGGGGTGGAGGCCAGTCGATTACATCGACCCCGGTACGCAACGGCTGCTTAATTTATCGACCACGAAAGGATGAAAGGCAAAGTCGACCTCGGTGGAATTTGAACTCAGAACGTAAAGACAGACGAAATACCTATTTCTTTATTACCCACAAGGGGTTAAACACAGAGGGGACAAACAAGGACAGACAAACTGATTAAGTCGAATATATTGACCCCAGTGCGAGACTGGTACTTATTTAATCGACCCCGAAAGGACGAGAGGCAAAGTCGACCTCGGCGGAATTTGAACTCAGAACGTAAGACAGACGAAATACCTATTTCTTTACTACCCACAAGGGGTTAAACACAGAGGGGACAAACAAGGACAGACAAACGGATTAAGTCGATTAGATCGACTCCAGTACGTAACTGGTACTTAATTTATCGACTCCGAAAAGGATGAAAGGTAAAATCGACCTCGGCGGAATTTGAACTCAGAACGTAGCGGCGGACGAAATACCTATTTCTTTACTACCCACAAGGGGCTAAACATAGAGGGAACAAACAAGGACAGACAAATGGATTTAGTCGATTATATTGACCCCAGTGCGTAACTGGTACTTAATTTATCGACCCCGAAAGGATGAAAGGCAAAGTCGACCTTGGTGGAATTTGAACTCAGAACGTAACGGCAGATGAAATACAGCTTCGCATTTCGCCCGGTGTGCTAACGTTTCTGCCAGCTCGCTGCCTTACTTTATATATTGACATGTTTGAATTGGAGATTTGGTTCCTGTGATTGATAATCTATTAGAACGACTTTCATGAGATGGTACGGTCCACTTGCTTTGTCATTTGTACCTGACAAACGACTTCCACTAAAAAATTGTTGTTTAACAATAGATCCGTGGACCTATCATCTCTGAAGATGTCCGTCAATGTGTCCAATGCTTTACTGACTTCAGCATAAATTGCTCAGTAAACACTAAAGCGGAATGTGTCGTTTACTAAATAAGCAAATGTATATTCTGCACCTGGGTACACAAACAAGGATATGAAATTCGTTTCTATACAAAAAATGTATATATACTCTTTTACTTGTTTCAGTCATTTGACTGCGGCCATGCTGGAGCACCGTCTTTCGTCGAGCAAATCAACCCCAGCGCGTATTCTTTGTAAGCCTAGTACTTATTCTATCGGGTACTTTAGCCGAACACACCAGCATCGAGTGTGAAGCGATTCTGGGGGGGGGGGACAAACACAGACACACAAACATATACACACACATACATATATATAATATATATATATATATATACGACGGGCTTCTTTTCAGTTTCCGTCTACCAAATCGACTCACAAGGCTTGCCCAAGGCTTGCCCAATGTGCCACGCAGTGGGACTGAACCCGTAACCATATGGTTGGTAAGCAAGCTACTTACCACACACCCACTCCTGCGCCTATATGTTTAAAATATTTTTGTCAGAAGATGAAGTGCAAGCCCTCTGATCCAACTCGGGACTCTAATTCTGGTGTAATGACATTATCTTCAACCTGAATACGTCGCATAAATGCTTAGAAAAGAACGAAGTCCACGTGAAGGCACTTGATCTGCAGGTGTTAAACCGAGAAGCAGGTTACATCTAGCAAGCAAATGACAATGATAAAGATCCAAAAGAGTATCGAAGCGAATAGAAACATAAAATCACTTCGGTGGTCACAATGAATTAGGGTCTAAAGAGGTGAATCATAAGCGAAATTCAGTGCGCTACAAATGAACGTACATAAAAAATTTCTAATGCCAAATATGCCGAAATTGAACATATTGTCCATAACCATATAATTTTTCACAATACGCACGCTACTCGAACAAAAGCCGACAGAAATTTCTAAAAAATTCCATCATTACCATATCGGACCGATTTCAGGGTTAGTTCGTAAGAAGTGTTTTGCTTCTTTCATGGGTATGAGTAAGTATCGCATTTATTTCTTTGCCACATTTATCACTGACGAAGGGAGGGTTCTTACGAACTAACCCTGGAATCGGTCCGATGTCGTAATAATGGAATTTTTTTAGAAATTTCTGTCAGCTTTTTTTCGAGTAGCGTGCGTATTGTGAAATATTATATGGTTATGGACGATATGTTCAATTTCGGCATATTTGGCATTAGAAGTTTTTTTGTTTGCTCTTGTTTATGAGTTGTTTATAATTTTAACCTTTGAAGGTATTTTTTTAATATGCTGGGCATTGGAATAAAAATTTTTTTCCCAAAAATGTTTATCGTATATCAAATATATATATATATATATATATATATATATATATAATATATATATATATATACATAACATTTGGAGAGCCAGCCAATTTTGAATAATCTCAATTGTTAGAGGCCGAAACTGTAATGATAATTTGGAAACTTGACTGATGAAGACAAGGCATGAATGATCTGTCCTTGTTTTTTCTTGTCCGTCTTTGTATCGTCTATCTAACCGTATTTTTTGTCGTCTGTTACGTTCTACTTCTATTTTTAAGAATTATAAATCTATCTATCTATTTATCTATCTGTCTCTCTCTTTCTCTCTCTCTCTCTCTCTCTCTCTCTCTATATATATATATATATATAATATATATATATATATACACACTTACCCACACTCGTGTATGTATGTATGTATGTATGTATGTATGTATGTATGTATGTATGTATGCATGTATATATATATATGCGTATGTATGTATAGTAAGATAGATAGAGACAAACAGGTACTTGTGTGTGTGTGCAAAATATTCTACATGACATATATATATTTTTTTACGTTGGAAATATTTTTAAAGTACACTTAGCATATAACATATACCTATTTTCTTCAATTCTCATGTGAACCTTTCCTGACGAAATGATCGGTTCCTTCTGGATTTCATCGCAAATAACACCAAAAAATTAGCGAAAGTACTAGGAAATACCTATGTTCATCTCCATTAAAATGGCGGTTATTGCTTTCTAACATTGATAACAACACTGTTGATAGAAATTCATCGTGAGATCAGTAACGAGGTGAATACATGAGACGAAGATAAACATAGGATATGTAACATATGAAACAATATAAATATATACAATGAAATATTATATTCAAAATCGTTTCCCAGATGTTTCATTTAGGTTTTAGATTTCAACATTGTTATTGTCCTTATAGTTGTTGTTGTTCTTCTTACTGTTGTACTCGTTGTTTTTGCTGTTGTTGTTATTATTATTATTGTTGTTGTTGTTATTATTATCATTATTATTATTATTATTATTATTATTACCACCGCAGTTATCATTATCTTTATTATTTATTGCTGTTATTTTTATATTCATGTATATATGTGTGCGTCTGTACATATGTATGTACAATTATATACATATATATATTGAATATATATATATATATCTTTAGAGGGAAAGATTTAATATATATTTCATATGTTACATAGACGTATCATATACGTATACATCTGTGTGTATATATATATATATATGTGTGTGTGTGTGTGTGAATATATATCCAAGCACACACACATATATATGTATATGTATATATACATACTACATGCGTACACACACACACACACACATATATATATAAAAATATGCGCCTATGTTTGTATATGTTTGTGTGGGGATGCATTTGTATGGGTGTATGTGTGCCTGCGTTTGAATACGCAGAATTTTGTAAAAAAATATGATTTACACAGGAAATTAATAGAGAATTTTATTTCAAAAAGATCTAGAGATGAGATAAGATTATATTGGTGTTTCTGGGTGGTTGAATTAACAAGAGGTTTTAAATGAAAGCTATTTCATAGCGTGATTCGAAACCGAATTCCAAATTCTGTCCTTGATGATCTACACACCCAGAGTGCACTCTTTCACAGCCGCAAAGCATATACGCTTTCTAACTACGTCACCAAGATTCTCATTTAGAACAGGCATAGCTAGAGATTATGGTGCAGTCATGTTCTTGTCTAACCCCTAAATTAAGCTATTTTGGCCGACATTTTGAATAAACATAAAAGGACTCAGAAGGAACCCTTTTAAGTAGAATAGCTCTATGCCTCCTGAAGGCGGCGATCCGATGGAATTGTTAGCACGTTGCACACAAGATGTAGCGGCATATGTTCCGGGTTCGCATTCTTATATAAAATTCCACCTAGGCCGAATTTGCCCTTCATACTTTCGGGATCGATAAGACAATAGCAGTTAAATATTGGGGATCGATGGAATCTACTTACTCTATTTCCTTAAATAGCTGATCTTGTACCCAAATTTGAAACCGGTATCATACCATTTGAAGGAAGAGCAAGATAGCAGAAGAGTTAACGTGCTGGACATATTGCTTGGCGGCATATATTTCAGGTTTGCATTACGAGATCGAATTCAGCAGATGTCGATTTCACCTTTGATCCTTTTGGGTCGCTGAAATAGAACGAGTCGGGCACTGGGCCCGATGTAATCGTCTAATCCCCTTTCCCCAAACTTCAGGAATTTTGTCTGAACCAGAAAGAATTATTATTCCGCGTAGAAGAAGGATACAGCGACTCGTCGTGTGACCTGGTTTTCGATATCAGAAGTAAATTCAGTTGAACAATTTTCATCCTTGACAGGGACAGGAAACTGATACATTTGAATTGCCAAGTACTATGTATATCATATATACATGTGTGTGTGTGTCTGGAAATTGATAGGGGATATATATATATGCACATATATATATGCGTGTGTGTTTATATATACATACATATATATGTATATATATGCATACATATATATATATTTATATATATATATATATGCATACATATATATATATACTATATATATATATATATATATGCATATATATATATATTATGATATATATATATAATGCATATATATATATATATATTATATATGTATATATGCATACTATATATATAATATATATATATATATATATAATAATATGCATACATATATATATATATATATATTGCATACTATATATATATATATATATATATATATATATATATATATACATACATATCTCCATACTTATATATATATATACAAAAATTTAGATTCGAATGATATATGTACTTAATTTAGATGCACCAGAATTTTGTATCGTGTTATCCATAACAATTTGCGGGGTGATTATAATCAAAATAAGCAACAAATGACTCCGGTAATTTGGTACAATTGTTTCGCACACAAATCATTTTATTAAAGTTGTAAGTATTACACAGATTTAAGATGTTGAGGGCTCATCAGCCAATTATGAGGTTTTCCATTAATATAAAAGCTTTCAAATCAAGTAGCAACATTATAGAGAAGGTTAATATAGAGGCAAAGATGTAGATTTAAATTTTAAGAACATATGAGGTAGGGAAGTCCAACCACTGACTGACCAAGTTATGGCTGTATCTAACTGCTATAAGGTTAGAAGTAATAAAATTTTTTAGTTGTAGGAATGGGGTAAAGGAGGTTTCAGAATACCATAAAAGGAATTCAAGTTGAAGACAGTAGTGGCCACTAACAAAATGCCAAATTACTACTATTTGGTGAGAGAAACTAGGTCAATGTCAAATGGTCATTAATCCCCTTTACAGAGAGTAGGAAAAAAGCCTATCACTTATTATTATGAGTAGGCATAGTCTTTTATAACTGGGGGAAAGCCTTATTTATTTTAAAACTAGATTAGATTTAGAAAAATTTCCAATTTCAAGTTTACAGTGAAGTTTTTTAGTCATCTATGAAAGTTAAATTGAAAGCTAGTATAGTATATTTCTTATTGGGTGGGTGGATGGATGGATTGATGGGTGGGTGGGATTTGGGTAGGTGGATGGATGGGTGGATGGATGGATGGGTGGGTGGGTGGGTGGGTGGGTTGGTGGATGGATGGATGGATGGATGGATGGATAAAAAGGTAAATAGATATGTCAAAGAGATAGCGAGAGACTTTAGACGGATGGATGGATGGATGGAAAGATAGGTCGAAAGATAGGGAGATGGATAGATAAGAAGTATTTAGAATATAACCATTAAATAAGCAAATAAATAATAGCAGAAAGAAGAAATCAACAATAAATAGAAACGAACGCCAAAACTTAATCAAAGAATGGAAAAGTAATTCGCGAAAATAAACGATAACAAGAATGAGAAGTGGAAGAAAGAGGAGGAGGAGAAGAAGAAGGTACAGAAGAAGGAAAAGGTGAAGAAGAAGAAGAAGAAGAAGGTGAAGAAGCAGAAGAAGGTGAAGAAGAAGAAGAAGGTGAAGAAGAGGAAAAGAAGGTGAAGAAGGAGAAGAGGAAGTAGAGGAAGAAGAAGAAGGTGAAAAAGAAGAAGAAGGACAACAACAGCAGCAGCAGCAACAAAACTAATGTAGCATAGAGCACGAATATGGAAAATCTAAGAAGAGAAACATTCAAAGAATAAGAATCACCAATTCTGAAGACAATTGAGGAAAGAATTGTGGAAAGAAGCAGCAGCAGCGAAAGGGGAGGGGGGCGATGATTCTGGGTCAACGTCTCTTTCTTTTAGGAAGAAGAAAAAAGAAGGGAGAAAGAAACGTGAGTAGGTGGATGACTGGGAAGAAGAAGAAGAAGAAAGAAAAAGGTCTGTTAGCATTTAATTAGATAGGGTGCTGTTTGGGTAGATACATATGGTGGGGTGGCTGGTGGTGGTGGTGGTTGTTGTTATATGTTGCTTGTTGTTGCTGTGGCGGTGGTGGTGGTAGGTGTTGGTGACGGTTGTTGTTTTGGTGGAGGTGATGGTGCTTGTGGAGGTGGTGGTGGTGGTTGTTGTGGTGGTGGTGATAGTGATGGTGGTGTTGGTTGTTGTTGCTGTGGCGGTGGTGGTGGTAGGTGTTGGTGACGGTTGTTGTTTTGGTGGAGGTGATGGTGCTTGTGGAGGTGGTGGTGGTGGTGGTGATAGTGATGGTGGTGTTGGTTGTTGTTGCTGTGGCGGTGGTATGGTGGCGGTAGTGGCGGCGTTGGTTGTTATGGTGGCTGTGGTGGGGCCGATGGTAGGGGCGATGATGGTGGTGGTGGTGGTGGTGGAGATGGTGGTGGTGGTTGTTGTGATTGTGATGGTGCTTGTGGTGATGGTGGTGGTGGTTGTTGTGATTGTGATGGTGCTTGTGGTGATGGTGGTGGTGGTTGTTATGTGTTGGTTGTTGTTGCTGTGGCGGTGGTGTATGGTGGTGGTGGTGGTAGTGTTAGTGGTGGCGCTGGTTGTTGTTGTGGTGACTGTAGTGGGGCCGATGGTAGGGGCGATGATGGCGGTGGTCGTTGTAATGTTAGTTGTGGTAGTGGGCGGTGATGGCTGGAAGTGACGGTGGAGAGGGAGAGTGGAAGTGATGGTGGTGGTGGTGGTATGGTGCTGGTGGGGATGGTAGTGGTGGTGATGGTGATGATGATTGTGGTAGAGGTTGTGGTCTCATAGTGATGGTAGTGGCGACGAAGTTGATGATGTTAGTGTTGGTGTTGTTGTTGGTGATGGTTGCTGTTAATGTGGTGATAGGGGTCCTCTTCGTTGTCGTGATGGCGGTGGTAGTCTTGGAGGTGGTGGTGGTGGTTGTGATTCTGGTGATGGTGGTAATGGTGGTGGTGGTGGTAGTGGTGGTGATGGTATGGTATGGTTAAGGCGGTGAGCTGGCAAAACCGTTAGCAGGCCGGGCGAAATGCTTAGCGGTATTTCGTCTGCCGTTACGTTCTGAGTTCAAATTCCGCCGAGGTCGACTTTGCCTTTCATCCTTTCGGGGTCGATGAATTAAGTACCAGTTACGTACTGGAGTCGATGTAATCGACTTAATACCTATGTCTGTCCTTGTTTGTCCCCTCTGTGTTTAGCCCCTTGCGGGTAATAAAGAAATACGTATGGTATGGTTATGGTAATAACTTAAACTATGTAGAATTATGTATAAACGTTTCTGAAACTCTTTAGGTGAAGAATATTTCTCTCTTCAATTGAAATAAATGGAATTATAAACGTTCTCCTGTCTTGCGGCCTCTCGCACAGTAAATAACCCTCTTTTTTTGTTTTGTTAGTTTTATGTTGTTCTGCTCATTATGTCCGTCTGTGTGTTTATAACTGTCATTTTGTATATGTTTGTATGTATAGGTATTTATAAACACACACATATATAAATATACATACATAGACACACACATACAAACATGTATATATACATATACGTATACAAATATATATGAGTGTATATATATTTATATATATATACATATATAGACACATATATGTGCACACATATATGTATATACATGTATACATGGATACATATGTGTACAAAGAGGAAGGGAACACACACACACATATGCATATATATATATATATATATATATATATATACATATATAGATATTGATATATATATATATATTATATTTATTATTTTGAAACAAAAATATTTTTGACAATGACACACGCTCACACACACACACGTATATATATATATGCCTATGCAAATACCAATATGTATGTATATATAAATGCGTGTGTTTATGTTGTTCCTATTTAGCCCTAGGTCAGACCTGATAGAGCAATCTTATAATTAAAAGAGTTCCATTATTTATGTAGACTTAACGTATTTATGACTACGCGTTAGGAGTGTGTCATTTCTATTCCCATCTATGACGGAAGAGCATCATTTGAGGAATATTTGGCTGCTATGTTTAGCAAAATAAATCATGCTGAGGCTCCCTCATTGGCTCGTATTTATTTAACACATTAAGGTGTCAAACACTTTTCAGATTGCTCAAATTAGAATAAACTTTAAGACAGACATCTGTTAAGACATTATTAACTCTCCCATTCTCTCTGTCTCTGTCTGTCTGTCTCTCTCTCTCTCTCTCTCTCTATCTATCTATCTATCTCTGTCTTTCTGTCTACATTTATCTTTTTCTCTCTCTATCCTTAACTAACTGTGTGTGGGTGTGTGTGTGTGTTTGTGCACATATATAAATACATGCATATATAAATTAATACTCACACATATACATGTATGTATATACATATCAAAAGAATGTGTTATAACACTATTCTGCAAATACAAAAACTGCCATGCCAACAATCCAAGATACCCCATCATCAGCTGCCCTACAGATATCATTATGGTTTCGACACCTGGGCACTACCATTCAATCCGGTGGTGTCAACAGTACTAAAAGAAGTGTTGTATATATGTTACTTCCTTACGTTATCTCTACAGATTTTTCTAAAGTAATTATAACCAGTACTGGAAGTTATGACGTTTCGTATACGAATATATTTACGTAAACGTTGCGGTCAAAGGTCCATTAATACCTGATTATGCCTTTTCGTTTTTTTTTCTCTTTTACTACGTTGACTTGTTTTGGTATTAATGTTGAATTGAACAAACAATCTTAAGAACAAGATTATTACAGCCACTTTAAGTAATGTTTAAGTAATGTGAGATCGATATTTTAGTAGGTGACAAATATAGGTGACAAGAAGTAACACAGTTTCTAGCTCTTTAGACCGGAAATGCCTAAACATCCAATGGTAATCCTGCTGGTCATGTCGACTGTATTTTCACTCCGGACGCCATGCTTGCGTTTATGTTGACTGTAACATCAAAGTGTCTCATATTATTTGATGCCATGAGAGACTTTCCTAAAGAAAGAGAATATAACGATTATAGTATATCCTTTTATTCGTTTGTCTTCAAAGCGAATGAAAGATTTTTAGCATATTGTCAGAGACTTTCAGCTTAATCTTTTTTTTGTCTAGCAGCATATTTTTTTTCCCTGGTACACTGAATTACTTCTCATAAAACAGACTGGAGTTCTGAACAGTCACCTGGTTCGCTGATGCGTTTCTTGATTATTTTGCAATTATTTTCTATGATAGTTTATTAGGTTTGATGACGTTTTTATATCTTATAACGAAGAGAAGTAGGCCCTAAACGGTGCCTTGGAAGACGCCACGAAAGGATTCTGTGCGTGATAAGTGGTCCCAATCAGTCACAATACATTGGGCTCCTTTTACCAGGAACCTTTTCTGTAAAACTCCAGTATGTATGTATGTATATATATATATACAGAGAGAGAGAGAGAGAGAGATGTATGTGTATGTATATGTGTATTAATATATATATATAAAATATTAAGTTATATCTTGAGTGACAACAACGCTCAAGATATACAACGGACTGAAAATAGAAGTGCTCTAATGAGCTGTATACACTTTTTTTATCCGAGGGGAGGCAATGCGAGCAACAACCACAGGAACATCACAAAATCCACAGATAGACCAAACACATACAAATCTTCATATACTCATTTATATCTATAAAGCCCGACATTTAGAAATTTAGTAATATATAAATATATCATATAAAAATATAAATTTTGCATATAACACCTTGAATTAACGCTTAAAACATTTAGTATAAATTTGTTACAATAAGAGAAATAAATATAATAATAATAAATAAAAATAAAGCATACAAAAGCATATTAAAAGACGAATTAAAATTCTAGCGAAATGTACATAGAAGGTAATAATTATACAAATTTACAAGAATATAAGTTTACAAAGATACACAGAAGTCCATCTTCGGGCCGTTTCGGAGACGCGCCAATTAATATTAGACATATCATATACTTAAAATTGGCACTCCCTTCAAGGACTTGAACCCGAATATGTGGCTTTGCATGTATGTGAGAATTTATAAGATTGAAATAAAATAAAATAGAACAAAATAAGTACAGAATTGAAATGGTCCAGATGGCGCTGTGTGCATACAATTTACTATGGCTGATGGATCGAATTATATGCGTATAATATAGCATTCAGGATCGGAGAAAAAATTCTGGGAGTACGTAATGTCTCGGTTCTGAATATGGCCGGTATGTGATTGTGTATTTGTTCACGTTTGTTATGTGTTGTATGTATAGGACATCCTGATGAGGAGAGTGTCAATTTTAAGTATATGATATGTCTAATATTAATTGGCGCGTCTCCGAAACGGCCCGTAGATGAACTTCTGTGTATCTTTGTAAACTTATATTTTTGTAAACTTATATAATTATTATCTTCTCTATACATTTCGCTAGAATTTTAATTCGTCTTTTAATATGCCTTCGTATGCTTTATTTTTATTTATTATTATTATATTTATTTCTCTTATTGTAACAAATTTATACTAAATGATTTAAGCGTATATGCAAGGTGTTATACGCATAATTTATATTTTTATATGATATATTTATATATTACTAAATTTTTAAATGTTGGGCTTTATAGATATAAATGAGTATATGAAGATTTGTATGTGGTTGGTCTACCTGTGGATTTTGTGATGTTCCTGTGGTTCGCATTGCCTTCCCTCGGATAAAAAGTATATACATACATATACGTATGTATGTATGTATGTATGTATGTATGTATGTATGTATCCACTCACAAGGCTTTGGATGGCCCGAGGCTATAGTATAAGAAGACACTTTCCCAAGCTGCTACACAGTGGGACTGAACTCGGATCCATGTGGCTGGGAAGCAAGCTTCTTACCACACAACCACTCCTGCGCCTATACAGGTATTCAAAACATATTCCGATGCGCATGCGCGCTCGTTAATGATAGTCTTTCGAGTCTGAGAAAGGCAGTTCTGCAATATCTTGCTGAACTACCTCCACGGTAGATTTGTTGATATTGATTAAAAATCATTCGGCTATAGATTACCTCACTTCTGCCATCAAATCGATAGTTCCATTGGGGGAACCCCGGGTGCCACGCATCCGACCTCGAATTTATCGTAGGGCAACGTAAAATGAAGTGCGTTACTCGAGGACGCAATACACAGTCTGGTCTGAAAAATCGAACCGACGATTGCCCGATACTTGCCACTAGGCCGTGGGACTCATGTATGTGTATATATACACATATACATACACTCATATACATACACTCATATATATATATATATATATATAATATATATATATATATATATATATAATGGATAATAAAACGAATAAATTGGCGCACACGTGGTTGTACAGTAACAAGTAACATGGTTCCGGGTTAAGTATTCCACTGCACAATACCTTGGGCAAGTTTTTCCTACTATAGCCTCGAGCCGACCGAAGCCTTGTGAGTGGATTTGGTAGACAGAAACTGAAAGAAGCCCGTCGTATATATATATATATATATATATATATATATATATATATAATAAGTGTGAAAAATTTAATATTAATTTGATTAATATCAATTTAAAACCAGTGGTCTAACATATTAAAATCTGAAGATTCAAAAAAATTATATTACATACATATAAGAGGGATGACCACTATGTGGACATCCATAATGCTGGTAGTAGATCCACTAAGAAAAGAATATTCTCAAGTAAATTTAGCAAACGCTTTGCTAAATTTTCTTGACAACATTCTTTTCTTAGTGGTAAGACCATAGCGGATCTACTGCCAGCATTATGGATGTCCACGTAGTGGTCATCCTTCTTATATATATGTGTGTGTGTGTGTGTGTGTGAATCTATGTATGTATGTCTTTGTATCTACGTTTGCCCCCCTGTAGCGGCAAAAGAACCCGATAGAATAAATATTAGGTTTGAAAAAAGAAAAAATTCCTGAACTCGATTGATTTGTTCGTCTGAAGCCTTTCGAGGCAGTGCTCCTCCCCGGCTGCAACCAAATGACTGAAACAAACAAAGGAATAAAAGAATAAAATGATATATGCCCGTGAAATTAAATGCAAGTGGCTGAGTACTCCACAGACACACGTATCCTTAACGTAATTCTCAGGGAGATTCAGAGTAGGACAGGACATGACAAGGTTGGCCTTTTGTATTACAGGTTGAAATCATTTTTGCCAGGTCAATAGACCGGTGTACAGTTTCCCAGGACATACAGCTGGCAACGGGAAATAAAGTGCCTTGCTCAAGGGTACAGCGCGCCGCTAGGAACTGAACTTAGGATCGTAGGCCGAATATATCAACTACTAGGCCACGCGTTGTCACGCAGTGTGGTAACGAGCTTGCGTCCGTCGCAAACACATGGTTCCGGTTTCAGTCCCACTGCGTGGCACCTTGCGCAAGTACCTTCTACTATATAGCCTCGGTCTGACGAAAGCCTTGTGAATGGATTTAGTAAACGGAAACTGAAAGAAGCCTGTTGTGTGTGTGTTTATCTTTGTGTTCGCGTTTTTTTTCCCAGCTACCATCGCTTGACAAACGATATTGCTGTATTTATGCCTCCGTAACCCGTAACTTAGTGGTTCGGCCAAAGTGACCGATAGAATAAGTACTAGACTTACGAAGAATAAATCGTGGGGTCGATTTCATCGACTAAAAACCTTTTAAGGCGGTGCTCCAGCATGGCCGCAGTCAGATGACTGAAACTAGTAAAATTATAAAACAATGTGTGTGTGTGTGGTGTATGTATGTAGATATATATATATACAAGAAAAAAAGCAACAAGAATGGATTAGTTGTTCAGTACAATTGTTTCATACGAAGAACAGTATCGAAGAGAGTTCTATGAAAAGCAAAGTTAGATTGTAAGCAGACTTCAAATGTTCTCTAAAATGATGCACAGTTTTATAAAAGGTTTTTAAAAAAGTTTGTTAGCTTCACAGGAAAGGTAAATGTTTTACGAAAATATATATATATATATACACACACACACACACACGCACATACACACGCACACACACACACACACACACGCACATACACACGCACACACTGTCCCACACCCGTCCCATACATATTTACTTAATGTTTTGACTCTGTGCCGTTTGTCAGCGACACAAAGTCAGTCTGTCTGTTTACACGTTTAAGTGAATATTATAAATATTTATTAGTCCCGCTGTAGAGACTCGTTGACAGCTTTAACTCTGTGCGGCGGAACCCTATCGCATCCAATATCCTATATCTGTCATATTATCACTTCCTTTATATTTCGGGGGTTTTTAATCTCTTTTCCATCTTCCTTACCAAGTTATCAATAGCAGCAGCAGCACCAGCAGCAGCACAATCAACCTCGTTCTCATCGTCATCATCCTCTTCGTTTTTCATCGTCCTCATCGTCGTTGTCTTCGATCTCGTCCTGCTCCTTCTTCCTCTCCTCATCCTCTTCTCTCCTCCTCCCCCTACTCCGCTTTCTCCTCCTCATCTCTCCATCACCTTCTTTGTCAGCTTCTCCATCTCTTCCTAACCCATCCTCTTCCTCATCTTCCACCTTCTTCTCCTCCTCCTCTACCTCCTTTTTCACCTTGTACGTCCGCTCCTCCTTCCCCCCTCCTCCTCCTCCTTTCCCCCGCGTCCCCTCCTTGTCGTCATCATCCTCATCGTCGACGTTGTCCTCTACCTACTCCTCTTTCTCCACCACCTTGTCCACCTCCTCCTTGTCCTCCCCCTTCTTTATCATCATCATCATCATCATCGACATTTTCATCCTCATCGTCAACATTATCACTATTGTCCACATCAAAAATGTGTAATAAATGACCCCTTTTTTTATACAATAGGCACAAGGTCAGAGAATATATTGTTGGCTGTGAGGAGTGGTCGAGAAGCTGGTCAATTTCAGTGACCCCATTACTTGACCGGCACTTATCTTTATCGATCCCGAACGGGATGAAAGACAAAATCGACCGCAGCACAACGTGAAATGTGAATGTAAATCCGAAAAAAAATGCTGCTGGGCATTTTATCCGGCATGGTACCGATTCTAGCAGCTTGCCGCCTGAAACAAAGTAATAAATATTGTTTCCATTTTTGGCACAGGGCCAGCAACTTTTGAGAAGTGGAGATCGACTACATCGACCCCCAGGACTTGATTGGTACTGATTGTATTGATCCTGAAAAGGCTGAAATAATAATAATAATAATAATAATATTATTATTATTATTGTTATTGTTATTATTGTTATTATTATTATTATTACTATCATCATTAAAGACCGCCGGCTGGCAGAATCGTTCGCACGAAGGACGAAATGCTTTGCGGTATTTCGCCCGTCGCTAAGTTCAAATTCCGCCAAAGTCGACTTTGCCTTTCATCCTTTAGGGGTCGATAAATTAAGTACCAGTTACACACTTGAATCGATGTAATTTACATAATCCCCCCCCCCCCCCAGTTGCCCTTGTGGCTAAATTTTAAATAATCATTATTATCGTTTTCCATCTCAGAACGTTCGGTATTGTTTGTTTTGGTAGATTCTGTGACAGCGGACAGCAGCCTGCTGTCAGAGGTCTCACTTTCCACACATTATAAACTTTGATACTTGGTTGTTAATTATCGTGGGAGACATTCAACATCCAAGTACCAATCTCAAAATCCTAGCTGTCCCCAGCGGTGCAGTTTTGAGGGCTTGCTCAGCTCTCATGTCGATTCCGATTTCTTTGACATATTTCTCGAACTCGGTTGTTAATGCTCCGAGGGGCCCTACAACTACTGGAATGACAGACACTCTCCCCATAGTCCACATCCTTTGCAATTTTATCGTTTAATAGTCTGCGCTTATCCATCTTTTCTAGTTCTTTGTCTCATTATTATTATTATTATTATTATTATTATTATTATATTAAAACTCACAGCTTATTTTACTGGGTACAATGGAAAGTGTCAGCTGTCCTTAGCCAGCAGACTAAGGTGACACTTGTTTAATGGTCATGCTTCAAGAACCCCGCGAAGGATTCTTGCAGTTCCAAGCAATGCTGATTTTCGAAGGTGTTCTACTTCCACACTTACACCAATCTTTTTCAGCCATGTTGATAGTTGAGGGCTGATACTCCCAAGTGCACCAATTACTATTGGTATCATGTCTACTCCCTTCATTGATCACAACCTTCGTATTTCCCTCTTCAAATCGTCATAGTTGTTTATTTCTTCTTCTTCTTTCACATTGATCCTGTTGTCACCGGGGCATGCTATGTCGATTATCATACACGTTCTTTCTTTTCTATTCTCCACAACAATATCCGGTTTCCGATATCTGGTCAGGTGATCACACTGGACCATTGCATCCCACAGGATCTTGCAATTCTCATTCTCGGTGACTCCTTCTGGGTTTTGTTCATACCACATATTTGCTCTTTGTAGCCTGTGATTTCCACAGCTCCAAGTGGATCGTTCTTGCCTCACTGTCATAGCGATTATTATTATTATTATTATTATTATTATTATTGAGTGAGAGAGCAGTTCATGCCATCAAAGTGACACTGGGGTAAAATATACGAAGCCCAATATACCCATCATGACTACCCGTCTGATAAGGGCACACCGGGCACATGCATCACAACCATATGTGCGCGACATGGTGATCTCATATCAAGATAAACAGCACATGACCTTGCAGGTGGGGCCAAGTTAGAATTTTCTTCAGGTCGAGTAGCCCATCCCGCTCAAACGGTCCCTGAATAAGGGTTGTTTAAGGATGTTGAAAGAACCACCCATGTTTCCAGAGGTGAATTATCCAAACCCCAAAGAATCCCTCTCAACACATGGCTATGATGCTCCCCCACTACTTCTGCTCGTGATCAGAGATGCACATATCGTCAGCCACTAAGGGACATGCTCAACTGGTTAAGGTCAAACAACTGACAAGCAAATATGTGGTATTGAGCAGAATATTTGCTGTAGTCCATCTTTTAATACCAAGACAGAACAATGTACATGATAACACTTCCAATCAGTTAAGATCAGAAGCCATGAGAGCCATTGTCTGGTACTGCATGAGGGCATTGGAGCCCATTTTTTATACCAAGACAAAAAAAAATGTACATGATAACACTTCCAATCAGTTAAGATCAGAAGCCATGAGAACCATTGCCTGGTACTGCATCATATTATTATTATTATTATTATTATTATTGTCATTATTTTTATTATTATTATTTTTTTTATTTTTGTTATTATTATTATTATTATTATTGTTATTGTTATTATTATTAATATTTGCTAAGGCGGAGGTATTGTTTTCAGTCGTATTTGTTTGTCCATGGACAAGATATCTCAAGAACCGCTGGATGGATTTAGATGAGACTTTCAGGGATGTTTGGCCTCGTGACTGGCACGAACTACTTTGATTTTGAGATCGATCCAGTACCGGACAAGGATTCTGGTTATTATTATTATTATTATTATTATTATTATTATTATTATTATTAATACAGCGAGCTACTAGAAATGCAGCATTTCGTCCGTCATAACGTACTAAGTTCAAATTCATCCAAAGTCGACTTTGCCTTTCATCCTCTTTCAAAGTCGATGAAATAAGTACCATTTATGTACTGAGGTCGATATTATGAGCTAGTCCCTTCCCTCCAAAATTTCAGGCCTTTTGCCTATTGGAGAAAGGGTTATTATTGATTTGACTCAGGTTCGGTATTATCCCTGGTAGGATTTATCTGGGTAGCGAGTTACTACCTGTAACCTTAGTTATTCACTAGCTTTCAATAGGCTTTGAAGTGCTTAGGACACTCCTGATAATCTTTTCTGTCCATAAGGGTCAAACTTTCTGTAGAAGCTCTACAGGACATTCTATTCCAGTCTCCTTCAACCATTTGTCTGTATATTTGCTTACAGTTCCCAATGCACCAATTTTACAGCTTTCATATTCCAAATTCTTGCAATTTCATAGGATAACTGGGCCGTGGTCTGTACAGATTCTCTCAAACCGGTCAAATTGATTCCATTAGTATCCCGTTTCCCTCGATGGCAACAAGGTAATTTCAGGAGTCCTGTCTTCGACAGCAGAAGTAATTGGCCATCGTGACTATCGTGGGGCCTGTTGGGGCTACGATATAGGGGACGAGAGGTAAAGACACATGTGGTTCAGAATACTGAAATGGGAATCGACGTCGCCAAGAATTTGTTTAGTTCTCTGTCGAAGACCAGAGAGGAATCTGCAGCATTTTGTTCTGCATCCAAGGCGCTCAAGATGGCATGTAGAGGTGCTAAATATGGCGATGGATCAAATCTACCGCTTAAATACGTCATAGGAGGGTTTGAACTCAAAACGTGAAGAGTCAGAGCAAGGCGTCTTGTGCAACACACCGACTGTTCTACTTGTTCACTTCACGTGACTGGTATTTCATTTACTGGCCCCGGAAGTACGAAAGAAGTAGATTTTGGCGATATTTGACTTCAAATCTTGCAAGGTACCAAAATAAATACAGAAAATTACAGTATTTGTTTTAACGACTATGCCTTTTCGATGTTGAGTGCGATTTCACAGAGATTTGGCTGCTATTTCTAGCCAGTAAAATGAGCATTAAAGGCATCTCTGCTTTGTTTGGCATTGGTTTTGGCAGGGAATTGGGTCAAGGTTATACCAAAAGTCTACAGATGTTGGGAGTAGAACAGAGAAATTCCATCTTGTATTTTCCTTCTGTGAGAAGGAAAATACTTAGAGCTTAACCTATTTAATTCCTAGAACATAAATCTTTGAGAAGAAAGAAAATAAAAAGAAGAGGGGAAAAAACAAAAGAAGTGAAAAGAATATTTGAACAGACTTTATTGGCGGAAATAAACTAGAGAACGAGAAATATGTGGTACGGGGAGAAAATATCCAGAAGGTGGTTTCTGAGTAAAGCTGAGATTAAAATTGTGAATGAGGCCGTACTTTAGAGTTTTTCAGTTAGTTATTTGGATTCCGATTTTGGCACAAGACCAAGCCGATAACATCGATTCCAGTACTCAGTTAGTAATTATTTTATCGACCCCGAAAGGATGACAAGAAAATTCGACTTCAGCTGAAATTGAACTCATAACGTAAAGACGGACGAAATGTCGTTACGCATTTTGCCGGGCGTGTTAACGACTTTGCCAGCTCGCCGCCTTAATTATACTGCTACTAATGATAATGCTTTCAAATTTTTGGCACAATGCCAGCAATTCCGGGAAGGAGTTCAGTCTTTTACATCGATCTCAGAGCACAACTGGTATTTATGTTATCGACCCCGAAAGGATGAAAGGCAAAGTCGACCTCGGCGAAATTTGAACTCAGAACGTAAAGACGGACGAAATGCTGCTAAGTGTTTTGCCCGGCGTGCTAACGATTTTGCTAAGTCGCCGCCCTATAAGTTTAGATATTTGATGAAGACGAAGAGAAGCAGCGTCAAAGTAAATCGTTGCAATTTCGAATGAAGATCAGGGAAGATGCAAGGCCTTAGGTTTAAGGGGAGAATGAAAATGTTTGTTGAAGCGAAAAGACAAATGTAGTTATTTTAACTTTTGGAATGAAAAAAGAATATCTGTATGTTTTGATCAAAATTTATGTTAGAAAATTCCGCCAAGCAAAATGCTCAGTGGAATTTAGCCTGTCTTATATATTCTGCCGCCGAGGTGGACTTTTATCCCTCTGAGGTGAATGAAATGGTTCATTGATTTAGCTCAGGGGTTCCCAACCGGGTTCCACAGAAGCTTTAAGGAGGTCCACGAGTAAAAAATTGTAATTTGTGGGTCCATATATAAATTTTGCTTACTAGGAGGGGTACCTGTGTTTATTGAAATTTTCAAGATTTGTATTTGGAAATTATGGGATGTTTTCAATCTGACCGACAGATTTTTTAATTAATTTTTTTAACTAAACACTTTGAAACTCGGATACTGGTAGAATGTGTCACATAGAACAGGGTTTATTCTTAATGTTTTTGACAAAATTTTGTTTTAGAAAGTATTTCGTGTTAAATTTGTCGTATTTGGGTAATTTTAACTAATCAATGACGTGTATTCAGCTGAAGAAAATTACTGCTGCTGTTTGCGAACAACTTCCGGGTTCACTCCCCTAACGAAACCCTTTTTTAATAACCAGAGATGTTTTTTTTTATAGCAACATAGGTTTGCTGTATCAGGGTTGATTCGAGGCTAAATAACAAAATTATTACTAAGACAGACCAACGACGGAGCCTCTATGTGGTTGCATGACCTGCTAGAAAAAGTAGCCAAACTTTTTTATATACAGTATAGAAAAACTTCTATATACACGTAGAGTCCATTATGTCTGGGTAGAAAGACAGAATGGTCACAGTTGGGACGTCTTTGATCATATCTGTTCAATCAGATCCAACTCGGAGATAAACAACGAATGACGAAGGGAACGAGACAAGGCAACGGGAGAGCCTTTACGGGAATCGAACTCACAACCTCATGATTATGAGCCCGTGGCACTAAGCACTGAGCCATAAACCTCAGACTATCTACCCGTACATCGACGCCGCTGTGGGCGTTAGAGTTATAAAATTGCCAAATGTTACGTAAGCTTGTGATATTAGTTCGACGGTGTCCTCTTGTGGTTTCGGAATCGGTGACAGAACGACTCCTGTTTCAGTTATATTATTTCACGATTCGATAAACATGAGTGGATATTAAAGACTCGAGAAAGTATCCAAGTTATTGAGATAATGTGTTGACTTCTTCGGATAATATAGCCTGTTTTTTCCCCCACTTCTATATAAGCAGAAGTTCAGATTTGGCGGCAAAATTGCTGTAGCTTTGAGTCGAAACCGTATCACCTCGATGGCGAGAAAGGGACTTATTACTTGCTCTTCAGGGCTGGTCATATTTGTGGCAGAATATTGTTGGACATTAAGGCGGCGAGCTGGCAGAAACGTTAGCACGCCGGGCGAAATGCTTAGCAGTATTTCGTCAGTTTTTGCGTTCTGAGTTCAAATTCCACCGTGGTCGACTTTGCTTTTCATCCTTTCGAGGTCGACAAATTAAGCACCAGTTACGCATTGGGGTCGATGTAATCGACTTAATCCCTTTGTCTGTCCTTGTTTGTCCCCTCTGTGTTTAGCCCCTTGTGGGCAATAAAGAAATAAGGAACGTTAGCACACCGGGCGAAATGCTTAGCAGTATTTCGTCTGTCTTTACGTTCTGAGTTCAAATTCCGCCGAGGTCGACTTTGCCTTTCATCCTTTCGGAGCCGATAAATTAAGTACCAGTTGCATACTGAGGTCGATGTAATCGGCTTGCCGCCTCCCCAAAAATTTCGGACCTTGTGCCTAGAGCAGGAAAGAATATTTTGGGACATGAGATTATGAGGACAAATAAACGAAGAGAGATAAATGATGTGTAGAGACGTACATCTACGTGTGTGTGTGTGTGTGTGTGCGTGTAAACGTGTGTGTGTGTGTTTATAAATGTGTAGATGTAAATGTTTGCGATGTGGTGTTTGTCTGTGAGCATGAATGCGCATGTATTCGTGTATGCCTGTGTACGTGTATGGTTGTGTATGTGTGTGTGTGTTCAAATATATATTTTTGTATATGTATGTGTGCATGTGCTTGCGTGTATATGTGTACGCAGGTGCGTGTGTCTTGTATGTGTACACGGTTGCGTAAGCGCCTATCTGTTTGTGTGTATATGTTTGTATATATATATAGATATATATATGTGTGTGGATGTTTCGGTTTATAAGTGTTTGCGGTGTGTGCACAGCTGTGTGTGCTTACGTAACTGTATGTGTGAGTATGTGCGTATGCGTAGATGTATATATGTGAGTATTTATAGATGTGTGTGTGTATATGTGTGAGACAAGGAAATACCAAATACATTCAACTACTTGAAAATTCTCTGAACTTCATACTCTCACGTGAAGGATTTCTTTACTTTCCTTCTTCACCGCTTCCTGCCACTTTCATCAAAGCCAACCATAATTTTTCACTGCCATTTTATAATCAACTGATAAAAGCCAACACTCCACTTTGCTGTAGTCCTTATCACCATTATTATTATTATTATTATTATTATTATTATTATTATTATTATTTTATTATTATTATTATTACTACTACTACTACTACTACTACTAGCCATTGGCTGGCAGAAACGTTAGCACGCCGAGGGAAATGCTTAGCGGTATTTCGTCTAGCGTTACGTTCTGAGTTCAAATTCCGCCGAGGTCGACTTTGCCTTTCATCCTTTCGGGGTCGATAAATTAAGTACCAGTTACGCACTGGAGTCGATCTAATCGACTTAATCCGTTTGTCTATCCTTGTTTGTCCACTCTGTGTTTAGCCCCTTGTGAGTAGTAAAGAAATAGGTATTCCGTCTGTCTTTATGCTCTGAGTTCAAATTCCGAGGTTTACTTTGCCTTTCATCCTTTCGGGGTCGATAAATTAAATATCAGTTGTGTACGGTGGTCGATCTAATCGGCTTGCCTCCTACCCCCAAATTTGTGTCTATAGTAGAAAGGATTATTATTATTATTATTATTACTACTAAGCCTCGAGCGGGCAAAATCGTTAGCGAGCAGGGTAAATTACTTAGCCGTATTTTGTCTGCCACTTTGTTCTGAGTTCAAATTCCGCTGGGGGTCGACTTTGCCTTTCATCCTTTCGGGGCCAGTAAATTAAATACCAGTGAAACAGTGGGGTAGAGTATTAGATTAGTCCCCTCCCCTAAAAAATGGCTGCCCTTGTGGCAATATTTGAAACCATTATTATCATTACTGCATAATGCCCGTCTGCTCCCGCTGGAAGCGATGTTTGTTGGTAACATTGTTGTTACTTTATAAGCCATTTAAGAAACACACAAAAGCCGTTCGATTCACTTCAACATTTAAATTTAATTTGTCAAAATATTTTCGTCGCTTTGAGACCGCGACCTGTTCACTGACAAAGCTTCGTGCTGCATCAGATGCAGCACGCAGCACGAAGCTTTGTCAGTGAACAATATTTGTCAGTGTGTTTATATGGGTGAGTACGTGTTAATTATTCCAAGCAAGTATGTATATACATATACATATATATATATATATATATATATATATATGGGAGATGCAGCACGAAGCTTTGTCAGTGAACAGGTTGCGGTCTCAAAGTGACGAAAATATTTTGACAAATTAAACTTAAATGTTGAAGTGAATCGAACGGTTTTGTGTGTTTCTTAAATGGCTTATAAACACCTTCCACACTGCAATTGTTTTCGTTCCAGCACACGATCTCAGATCAAGTCACTCGCTATGCAAGTACATCTCCGTAATTGTTGTTACTGCTGCTGTTAAACTTTTATTTTTCTTATCTTAGTTGTAAGATTTTGTAAGACATATTTGTTGTTGTAACATTTGTAAGACACAGAGAGAGAGAGAGAGAGAGACGGGGGGAGAGAGAAACTATCCCCTGATAGAAACAACATAGTGAGATCACTGTTAAAAGAAGTCTTCTCTGCTCCCATTGTAAATCGTGTCTTGTAAATACTTTACTGGACGACATGCGGATGGTATAACTTCCGGTATTTTTCAGACTCCATCCACTTTCACACTCAACCCCTTTCTAAATCTTCTTGTTGGTGTTGTTGTTGTTGTTCTTCTTCTTCTTTTCCGTCTTCTTTCCCTTCTCTTTCCCTCCTCCTCCTTCTTTTTCTTCTTCTTCTTCTTCTTCTTCTTCTCCTTCTTTTCCGTCGTCTTTTCCTTCTCTTCCTCTTCCTCCTCCTTCTTCTTCTTCTTCCACTTCTCCTTCTTCCTCCACTTCTTCTCCTTCCTCCCCTTCTTCTCCTTCTCTTCCTGCCCCTTCTTCTTCTTCTTCTTCTTCTTCTTCTTCTTCCACTTCTCCTTCTCCCTCCTCTTCTTCTTCTCCTTCCTCCCCTTCTTCTCCTTCTCTTCCTCCCCTTCTTCTTCTTCTTCTCTTCTTCTTCTCCTTCTTTTCCGTCGTCTTTTCCTTCTCTTCCTCTTCCTCCTCCTTCTTCTTCTTCTTCTTTTCCGTCTTCTTTCCCTTCTCTTTCCCTCCTCCTTCTTCTTCTTCCACTTCTCCTTCTTCCTC
>NW_021834321.1:32500-53669 GCF_006345805.1 Octopus sinensis
AAACCACACAACTAAAATTTAAATATATTTATACAATAACAGAAATATGTATGATTTAGATAAAGTAAAATGTTCTTTCATCGTAAGCAATCTTTAAAGCTAAGGCTTTGATGTAACTTTAGATTTCTCGACGCAACACATTTTCCAAGTATTTTGATTTATATTGTGTACTATGTTGAAAAAAAAAAGCAGTTTAGATATGTATTTATTTCAGAAATACTTCCGTTTTACAAAACAACAGACGAAGAAGAATCAATGTTATGGAAATGGAAAAACTGATAGACAAAGCAGAAAAGAAAAGAAAGCAGGGAAATATATATATATATGTATATATATTGACTTCTTAATTCCTTGTGTTAGGAAATAGGAAATCCATTGATTTTTCAGAAGATATCTAAATTATGGACCCCGGATAACGGAATAGCAAAGGCAGCCTTATAAAATGTATAAGTTCCAGCGATAGTAGTAAATAGGTAACGGGTATATGGTTTGTCACAGCATTAGCCTTATTTGCATATTTGGTGTTTAAGAGAGTGGAAGGAATTAACCGATTTAGCAGTGAGGTGGTTACATCCTACAAGCGAGTTTCGTTTAGGAAAGTGGATGGCTATAACTTATGGAAAATGAAGTATAATTAGGCCATAAATATAGCCATCTTCAGATATTAAAATAGGAATAAGGGTAATACTTACATTTCTTTTTCATGGTAATCATCCTATTTCGAGACTATAGTTACACACTGTTTTTTTTTTCTTATTCAGTTACCTTCAATTACTATGCTAAACAAATCTGGAAGCCTTGCCAAGTAAAAGACGTTTCGTCGTTGGAGTAAGCGAAGAGCTCAACGTTAAAACAGTTAAGACTTTTCATTTATTAATTTTAGCAAAACATATATTGTATGTGTGTGCGTGTGTATGTACGCGCGTGCATATATATCTTTATTAATACACACACGTACATATTCTGTTGTTTCTGGGGAGAGTCATTTTCTTTTTGTGCCTTATAATGTAACACACTCACCGGTAAAATTTCCACTTATTTCATCTTTTCATTTTCCTAAAATTTTCGTTGCATCTTGCAACCTTTTCAAGTGTCAAGACTATTGCAAAGGTTGCAAGACGCAACGAAAATTTTAGGAAAATAAAAATAAGGAATAAGTGGAAATTTTACCGGTGAGTGTGTTACATTATAAGGCACAAAAAGAAAATGACTCTCCCCAGAAACAACAGAATATGCTTCAATACTCTTTATACACACACACACACACACACACACACACACCACACACAACACACACACACACACATATATATATATATATATATATATATATATATATATATATATATATATACAGAGAGAGAGAGAGAGATGTGTGTGTGTGTGTTTAAGTATGTATGTGCGTATGTATGCATGTATCGGATGCGCGTGAAGCCATGTAAGCGTTGATATGTGTGTTCGATTCCAACGCGTTCAGCTGATTATTTTTCAGTCATTTTAGATTATGTCACTTTAAACGGAGCATATATATTATTATAATACATTATTATAGTTATTATTGTATAAGAAACATTTTGGTTGCTTTTCTCCGTAACTTATCAAGTCTTCGGTTTTGTTTACAAAATTATATATACATATATATTCGTTTTGCAAGATTTTTGATGTGAATTAGTGTATTGAAACAGATAGTGTTGTATTTAGGAATGGTCATGTTGCCAGTTTAGCCAATGAAAACACACGCACTATATATTTAATGTTTATTTGTTTCAGCTTTATTTTATATAAATCGTATTTCGGCCAAAGTTCTTTCGTCATACTTCTCTGACCTCATCAGTGGTCCTTTGCTTTCTTCTTCCTTTTTTGTATCTCTCTTTCCTAACAATCTGCCATTTTGTATTTGTGCTGTATGTCTCTTTATTTGCGCATGCGTATATCCCTGTGTGTGTCTATGTTTAGTATGGTACCTGCTTTATCAGTATCCCCTGTTTCTTCACGTTCGTTTAATTTACTTTTATTTATTTTATTATTCATTGTTTTTATCTACGTACTTTTCATTTCTTTCTTTTTTTATTAATTTAATTTAATCTATTTTGTATATCCGTGTAATTATTTAATTCCATTTATTTATCTGTCTATTGTATCTGCCTATCTAATACAATACACAGATAAATAAATGGAATTAAATGATTATATACATAAACAAAATATGATTAAATTAAATTAATGCAAAAAGAGAACTCTGGCCGAAATACAATTAATATAAAATAAAGGCGGAGCAAGTGAACACAAAATATATAGTGTGTGTGTGTGTTTCATTGGCTAAACTGGCAACATGACCGTCCTCAAATACAACAAATATATATATATACATACATATGTATGTATGTATGTATGTATGTATGTATGTATGTATGTATGTATGTATGTATGTATGTATGTATGTATGTATGAATATGTATGTATGAATATGTATGTATGAATATGTATATGTTTATATATATTATAGATATATATATATATATATATACAAGAAAGAATTAACTGCTGTTATAATTGTAGCAGAATGAACTTAAAGAGAAAAATAGTCCAACCATAATTTTGAGTGGCAGAAGAGAATAGCAGTGGAGGGAATAATTTGGTAATTAGTTACAATTATATGTATTTGTATATATATATATGTATATATACACACATATATATACATATATATAAATATGTATATATATATATATGTATATATACACACATATATATATACATATATATACACATATATATATACATATATATACACACTATATATATACATATATATACACACATATATATACATATATATACAACACATATATGCTATATATACACACATATTATATACATATATATACACATATATATACCCATATATATATACATCTCATATATATAATACCACATATATATATACACTATTAATATATACATATATATATATATATACACATATATATATATACATATATAATATATACCCTATATATACCACACATATATATATACATATATATATATATATAAGTACACATATATATATATATACATGATATAATATAACATACACATATATATACAACACACATATATATATCATATAATAGATAGATAGATAGATAGATATTAATATATAAACAAGGACGAGAAAAAACAGAAATATTACACAAATACAAATAACAGGACATAGCAACAGTTGTCTTTCGACTAAGGACGAATTAAATTAAGCTGGGCGTGTGTGGGAGCAAAGGGACATAGGATTTAACAAGCACAGGAAGGAATATAAATGTTGCACGGACAGTAGTCCAACGATGAAAGGTCAGGCCTGGCTGAACACCGGTCACGTGAGGAGAGAAAGAGAGGTTGAGGCAGAGGGATAGAAGAATTAAGGAGGGACGGGAGAAAAATGAAAGTGACACAGTGTAGTGAAAGAGGGAAAGTGAGCATGAAGAGAAGGTCAGGAAATGTGTGAGAGAGAGAGAGAGAGAACGAAGAGTGGAATGAACGGAGTGTGAAAAGGCTGATAGAAAGAATGAAGGAATACAAAGAACAATAGTCGCACAAAATTTAGATATATATATACTTACATATAAAAGACCAAAGTGTACGTACGCCGCTATATTTTATATATAAAACCTACAAAAATCGGACAAAAGCGCAAAACATCCAGACAGGTGAAACACAAAAGGGACAACAAAATATCCAGGCAAACGATACAAGGAAAACATTTCGAGTTTTCTATCCTCAGTCGAGTTCCAGATTATCTTTGCAATTTTGGCTGGTTATAATCGAGATTGCTCCAATCTGGTCGATTTGCTCGACTAAAGTCGTTGCTCCAGCATCGCCGCGGTCAAATGACTGAAACAAGTAAATGAGTAAAAGAGAGAGTAAAGGGTATATATATATATATATATATATAATATATTATATATATATATATATATACATATATATATTAATAATTAGGGAATAAATCCAAACTTAGAGGGAAAGATCAGATTTAGGATTAAATCCAATTTTATAGTATAAATATATTATATTATATTATATTAAATTAGAGATAAAACCACTATTAAGCAAATCAAACAATGAAAAACATAAGCCAATACATAAAATTAATTTAATTTATATTATTTTAAATATATATCAAAAGTATTAAAAGTTTAATAAAAGATAAAGAGTATATATATATATATATCTATATATACTATATATATATATATATACGCATACATTCAACTAAAACCCTTGAAGTTGGCGCTCCAGTATGGCCGTTGTCGAATGACGTAAACAAGTTTACGATAAAAGTTAAAGCCAGCTGCCATACAACGACTGAGTACTGAAAATTATCCTTATAGTACAATCCCAAGTGTTAGTAAGTTAGACGATGGTAGTCTTTGATCTAACGTTAATGGCTTGTTGTGGTGAGTTTTATTGCTTTCGATGAAAACTTGAGCTGAATCTCCCATGTCGAATGAGAAGGTAGCGAAATGGCAAGATTCTTTTCAGTTTTTAATTTTGGCATTTATTTTTGTAATTTTTTTTTTTTATTTAATTTATTTAATTTTTATAGTGTTGGTTCTTTAAATCTATTTCATTACACAGATAATTAAAACATTTTGGGGTCATAAAAATAACTATCGGATCCAATTTAAAATCATGCCCGGCACTATATATATATATATATATATATATATATATATATATACACATCATATATGTATGTATGTATATACATACATATATCTATATAACACATAATATATGTATGTATATACATACATATATATATATATATGTTATGTATATACATATATATATATATATATACATACATATATGTATGTATATACATACATATATATATATACACACATACATATATGTATGTATACATACATATATATATATATATGTATGTATATACAAGCACACACTATATGTATGTATGTATGTATGTATATATATATATATATATATATATATATATATATATATATATATATCACCTTCATTACCTTGACCGACCTGTCCGTCGGGCGTCCATTTGACACCGCTGGTCACAGTACGCTGTCCACTCTTCTCTGGATCGTGTCTTTCTCATCCACGTGATCCTAATCGCCCTCTTGAAATCGTAACTCCACCGTCGTGGAGGCCTTCCGAGTGGTCGTTTCCGTTGCGCGGGCACCACTCGATAGCTGCGCGGGTCCACGAATTATCAGTGAGCCGGGCGACGTGTCCAGCCCATCAAAACTTGCTGCGTGAGTATTCTACGATGACGTCATCACGCCGGACTTCTCTCTGATGACTAACTACTCATGTGCTCTCGTTGAGGGAGCACATCAGGAGCGAGGTCATATATGTATATATATATATATATATATATATATATTATATTTTATATATAATAACAATTTAATAAATAAAACATATGCATACATACATACATATATGTACATACCTACATCTATATGTATATATACATGCATATATGGGTACAGGACACCACAAATAAACGTAGAACACAACGAGAAACGAAAACATAAAAACAAAACAAGGAAACGGACTTTTTTAACAACGAAAAACCTGAGCACAAGACAGACAACACAAAGAACATTCCCCTTCTTCAGCTGCCCCTGTTTCGACTCATTGCGTGTTTCGAATGTAAGGGCAGAACACGACTACGTTGAAACAATCCTTTCCGCAAAGCGAATTAAATAAAAAAATTTTGCATAGGGGTAAAAAAGGTGACAAGAACAGGACGTAAAAGCAATACAAATAAAGAAAAAACAGTACAAATAAAGATAAAAACAGTAAAAGACAGGACAAGGAAACCAACAATAAGGGCTTTTTTAAGACTTGCATTTATTTATAGCAGTTTATGTGCAATATGTAAACCAGACATTTTCTTTACGGAGATGGCTTATCTCAAACTTCAAAGCAGGTAAATCCGCAAATAAATCTAGTGTTTCAATAAATAAAAATTGACAATCCCTTTTTGTTCGTATAATACATATATGACAAACATCGATAAATGAAGTTGGAATTATTTTGTTTAATAAAGTAATAAAACTATTCTCCGACGTTAAAGAGTTTCTTAAAGCAGAAAATTACCTTCCTCTTCTCTGCATTTTAGTTCCTTCTATATTTTTTATTTTCATCCTTCATCTTGTCTAACCTATTCAAACCAGGATTTGCTTCGTTTTGTTTGGCTTTTATTATGTAGATATGAAGGTGTAAACGCACTTAAATCGATATCGATATAAATCATCGATAATTCAAGTATCTGCAGCAAATAAATTTATGCATGAATCAATCGTTGCATATATTATTACATAATGTGGTCATATTCATGAAAGCAAATACGACGAAACAATTGCAAACTAATATAATAAAAGTTCTTGTTCACTTCATTCTCATTCGTTATTTGTGTTTAGAGTTTGTAATTCTGTATTCATATATGTTTGTCTGAGTGAAACAGGGACAAGTGATGATGTCCCGTTTCTCTGTTTGCTTTTCTCGTTGTTCGAAAAATGTTCGTTTCACATTGTCTAAAACGTTTTGTTTTTATGTCTTGTACCCATATATGCATGTATATATACATATAGATGTAGGTATGTACATAAATGTATGTATGTATATATGCATATATTTATATATTTATATTATATCATATTATATATATAAATATATATATGAATGTATACGTATGTATGTATATAAATGTACAATATATATATATATATACATATGTGTATGTATATATATATACAATATATATGTATTTATACACATATATATATACATATATATATATATTTATATGTATGTATACGTACAAACATACATATATATGTGTATGTATATATATATTTATGTGTATGTGTTGTGTGTGTGTATACATAATATATATATATATATATATATATATATATATAACAATTTATAAATAAAACATAGCATACATACATACATATATGTACATACCTACATCTATATGTATATATACATTCATATATGGGTACAGGAACACCAAATAAACGTAGAACAACAACGAGAAACGAAAACATAAAAACAAAACAAGGAAACGGACTTTTTTACACAACAAAACCTGAGCCCGAACAGACAACACAAAGAACATTCCCCTTCTTCAGCTGCCCCTGTTCGACTCATTGCGTGTTCATCGATGTAAGGGCAGAACCGACTACGTTAAATAAACAACATCCTTTCCGCAAAGCGAATTAATAAAAAAATTTTGCATAGGGGTAAAAAAGGTGACAAGAACAGGACGTAAAAGCAATAACAATAAAGAAAAAACAGTACAAATAAAGATAAAACAGTAAAAGACAGGACAAGGAAACCAACATAAGGGCTTTTTTAAGACTTGCATTTATTTATAGCAGTTTATGTGCAATATGTAAACCAGACATTTTCTTTACGGAGATGGCTTATCTCAAACTTCAAAGCAGGTAAATCCGCAAATAAATCTAGTGTTTCAATAAATAAAAATTGACAATCCCTTTTTGTTCGTATAATACATATATTACAAACATCGATAAATGAAGTTGGAATTATTTTGTTTAATAAAGTAATAAAACTATTCTCCGACGTTAAAGAGTTTCTTAAGCAGAAAATTCCTTCCTCTTCTCTGCATTTTAGTTCCTTCTATATTTTTTATTTTCATCCTTCATCTTGTCTAACCTATTCAAACCAGGATTTGCTTCGTTTTGTTTGGCTTTTATTATGATATGAAGGTGTAAGGTGAAACGCGCACTTAAATCGATATCGATATAAATCATCGATAATTCAAGTATCTGCAGCAAATAAATTTATGCATGAATCAATCGTTGCATATATTATTACATAATGTGGTCATATTCATGAAAATCAATACGACGAAACAATTGCAAACTAATATAATAAAAGTTCTTGTTCACTTCATTCTCATTCGTTATTTGTGTTTAGAGTTTGTAATTCTGTATTCATATATGTTTGTCTGAGTGAAACAGGGACAAGTGATGATGTCCCTTTTCTCTGTTTGCTTTTCTCGTTGTTCGAAAAATGTTCGTTTCACATTGTCTAAAACGTTTTGTTTTTATGTCTTGTACCATATATGCATGTATATATACATATAGATGTAGGTATGTGTACATAATGTATGTATGTATATATGCATATATTTATATATTTATATATCATATTATATATATAAATCTATATGAATGTATACGTATGTATGTATATAAATGTCAATATAATATATATAATACATATGTGGTATGTATATATAATATACAATATATATGTATTTAATACACATATATAGATACATATATATATATATTTATATGTATGTATCGTACAAACATACATATATGTGTATGTATATATATTTATGTGTATGTGTTGTGTGTGTTATACATATTATATATATATATATGATGTCAATGTATATCGAGAAGATAGATACGTGTGTATGTATATATGTATGCATATATGTATTTTGACATATTAAAAACATCATTTAGCTGTAATCAATTTATACCAGAGTTGTGTACTACGTAAATACGCTAGCCGAATTAGCGAGGAAATTCTTGGAACCATCTTTGAGAGCGTAAATTTCGTGGGAAAGTCGTCAAACATACTTTATCCCTAAGGATATAATTTGCTCATAGATTTGTACGTGTCTATGTATGTATATACATATATGTGTGTGTGTGTGTTCACACATATATAAACATATATGTGTGGTTTAACTTTATTGTTATCTTCATTTTTCCCTGATATCTAGCACATGCTGTTGAAACAGAATATATGTGCGCGTGTGTGCATGTATTTGTATATACATACATACATACATACATACATATGCGTGTATATATATATATACACTTGCAGTTATAATTATGTTAGGCTTAGTTATCAAATAGGAATATGTTCTAAAAGATGTGTGTGTGTGATAACACTGTTATCAAATAGAGGAATATTTTAACATTATAATACACAATAACACACTTAGAATAAAACGGAATGTTTGGTAATTTAGTATTAAATACAAACCTGTTTAAGCATCGGTGCAGGTATGACGGTGTGTCCATTTGGCGCTCACGCAGTTGTCATTTCACCATATATAGATACACACACACACACACACACACACATGTATGTATGTCTCTATATATGTGTGTATAGATAAGGCACAGTAGAGGTTGTGTGGTAAGAAGGTTGTTTCCCAACCACATGGTTCTGGATTCAGTCCCACTATGCGGTACCTTGGGCAAGTGTCTTTTATACCCTCGGGCCGACAAAAGCCTTGTAGATTTGGTAGACGGAAACTGAAAGAAGCCCGTCGTATATATATATATATATGTGTGTGTGTGTGTGTGTGTGTATTTGTGTGTCTGTGTTTGTCCCGCCATCATCGCTTGACAACCGATGTCTGTGTGTTTATGTCCTAGTCACTTTACAGTTCGGCAAAAGAGACTGATAGAATAAGTACTAGGCTTACAAAGAATAAGTCCTGGGGGTCGATTTGTTCGACTGAAGGCGGTGCTCCAGCATGGCCGCTGTCAAATTACTGAAACAATTAAGAGAATAAAAGATTGAAAGAATACCACAGAGAGAGAGAGACACACACACACACACATTCACACATACACATGTAGGGTGTTTACAAATGCCCTCTTTTCCGACCCTGGGCCGATGAATGCTTTGTAACTGAATTTGGTAAAGGGAAACTCCAGTGAAGATAGTCGTGTAGATGCATGCATGTGTGTGTGTGAGTGTGTGTGTGTGTGCTTGCGCGTATGTACATGTGTGTAAAAGAGAAACTCGTATAGGCACAGTCGTGAGTCTGTTTGCATCTATTTGGTGTTTCTGTTGGACAACCGATGTTGGTTTGTTTACGGTGCGTTAAAAAGCAATTCGTAGGACAAGTAAGTGAGTTATAGAAAATAAGTACTGAGGTCGGTTTGATTACCTGTTTCCATGCCGTATAATTGACTAATTTACCAATTAACCCTTGAATGAGGCGCCGGTCCGTTACAGAGGTCAAAGTCAGAAATTTTCAGGGCAGGGTACAAGTTGATTACATTGACCCCAGTATTTGGGTCGGGCTTTATTTTATCGACCTGAAGAGATGAAAAGCAAAGTTGACCTCGGCAGGACTTGAACTCAAAGCTGGACGTAATGTCACTAAGCGTTATGTCAAACATGCTAAAGATTCAGCCAGATTGCCTTCAGATAGGTCTGAAGCATATATAGGGTGTTCAAAAAGTCTCCCCACAGTGAATTTTTTCGTCCCGACTCTCCAAGAGTCAGACACTCCAAGATATATTTCAAAACATGTGTAGAAGAGTCAACTTGTGTATTGAAAATGAAGGACGACACTTTCAACAATTCTTATAAAGATTTTTAAAGACTTGTAAAGTCTAATATATTCTTTTGTAGTCCTATGCCATCTTATAAATATTTACTTTGCAATAAAATATTTACTGCGGAGTGACTTTTTGAACACCCTGTATATATCATACTTATTTTTCCGTTGTTCTGTTTATTCCTTTGCTTTCACATATTTTGGCGAAAAACATAGTAGACGATAATATTACGTCGGCATAATGATAAAACGTTTTTCTTAACTGATGATTATATGTATAACACATGAAACATTTATATATCGAGTCCAAAGTCTCATGAGCAACATTATTTTAATAGCTGTACATATAAATTATATTATTGTCTCAAGAGTATCTAGGTGTTTAACTGTACACATATGTTCTCAAGCAGTGGTAGAAATTGAGAGAGTGCGCAAGGGAAAGTGATTTCCTAGTTTTTATGTGACAGAGGAGGCTTATGGCATCTCACCCTCCATCATTCTCAACTTCAGATTCAATAATATTTACATACCTCTTGTTTCTAAAACTAATTTCCATCGCTGGACTCCACCTGCTGAGCCCTGTCATGAGATTAACTTACACGTATCAATGCATCGTTGTATATATTGCATGACTGAATTACAAACTAGATATATACACGCATGTGTACATATATATACATATGTATGCATGTGTATGTATATTTACATGTATGTATATATGTATATATTATTGTGTGTGCATACATATGTATATATACATATTTATATATGTGTATATACGTATATATATGTATATATACATATTTATATATGTGTATATATGTATATATATGTATATATACATATTTATGTATGTGTATATATATAATATTTATATATGTATATATATATATATATATATAATATATACATATTTATACATGTATATATATGTATGAATATATATGTGTATGCATATATATACACACAGATGCACATACATGTATACATATATATTCATAAATGTATATACATATATATATGAGTATGTACATATAAATGTATATATATGTATTTTCATTTTATTTGCATTAAATTATATTAATGATATCACATCTAGCAATATACACACCTACACACACATAGTTATATATACATGTGTGTACAATATATATATTAAATGTATCTGTAATTTAAATGTGAGTGTGTATATACATGTATATATATATATATATATATATATATATACATACACACAGACACGTGTGTGCTTGTGTGTGGGTGGGTGTATGTATATATAGAATGTAATCATGCAACGGGTGAGTATCTATATGCATATATATATATACACCAATATACGTGTGTGTAAATGTACTGATATATATTTATGCATACACGTACTTGCATAAATATATGCATACGTATGTACATAAAGTGACAGAATGTATAGTCGTGTGTTCCCATTCATTTTTCAAATTCCAGAAAAGTCCCCAGAGTCATCACGGTATAGTTTACTCTGCTATTATAAGTGCCAACAAAGATTAAAGTATTGAATTTCACGTTTTTTATTATGTAAATTAATTGCATTTCAAGGACAAATATCGTTTAACCTAATTATTTCTTTAATCCTATGTAATTAAAGCCAGAAAAACTTTAAGATTCAATGTTCCCAGGCTGAGTGCTTGAAAACTGTCTTTGCTGAGGTACTAAAAATGTCGTGTTTCATTTTTTTTATCTGCTGATACGTAATGGCGGAAAATTTATATGAAAAGAAAAAGAAATATGTCATTGGGGTTAAATGTATTCAATGAAAATTGGAGAAAAAATTGATATATTAATATTATAAATAACAAATAATCATTTCTTACATGAAATATAAAGAAAAATGTTTATTTCTGACGGAGGAGCCAGATCAGAAATTGTATGTGTGAAAGAGTGGAGCAGGGGATTATACGTAAACTCATGTGATTGTACTTTATCAGCCCTGAAGAGAAGAAATTCAAAGCTTTGTAAGACGGGACTTGAATTGAAATGATGATGATGATGATGACAATGATGATGAAATCATTAATAATAATAATAATAACAACAATCCTTTCTAAAAAAGGCACAAGGCCTGAAATTTTGCGGGAGGTGTTAACTCGATTGCTCAGACCCCAGTGTCACACTGGTACTTAATTTATCGTCCCCGAAAGGAGGGGAGGCAAAGTCGACTTTGGCGGAATTTGAACTCAGAACGTCAAGAAATGCCGCTAAGTATTTTTGTCGCTAATGCCGCTAACGATTCTTTCAGCTCACCGACTTAATGATAATCCATTATGCTATAAGCACAAGGCCTATGACTTGGAAGAAGGGGACAGTCGATTACATCGGACGCAGTGCGTAACTGGTACTTATTTTATCGACCCCGAAATGACGAAAAGCAACGTTGACCTCGGAGGAATTTGAACTCAGAATGTAGCGATATGCGAAATACCTATTTCTTTACTACCCACAAGGAGCTAAACACAGAGGGGACAAACAAGGACAGACACACGGATTAAGTCGAATATATCGACCCCAGTGCGTAACTGGTACTTATTTAATCGACCCCGAAAGGATGAAAGACAAAGTCGATCTCGGCAGGATTTGAACTTAGAACGTAGCGGCAGACGAAATACCGCTAAGCATTTCGCCCGGCGCGCTAACGTTTATTCCAGCTCGCCTCCTAAATAATAATAATAATAATATTAATAATAATAACGGTTTAAAAATCTAGATCATATTCTTCAATTTTAGGAGTGGAGATTAATCGATTTCGTGTATTCTGTAGAAGACTGGTATTAGATTTTATCTACCTGCGAAGTGAAAAAAGACGATATTGAACAAGAAGTGAAGCTGAATTATGGAATGATGATGATGATGACGAGGAGGAGGAGGAGGACGACGATGATGATGATGATGATGGTGATGGTAACTGTAATGGCAGTTTCACATTTAGGTAGTAAGCCAGTGAAAATTAACGAGAGTTAAACCGATATGATTGATGTTAATGTGTTAACGTTTTGTCTAGTGTTTTAACCCATATCAATGAAATGGTAAAAGAATATTTACGAGCACATATACATACATTCATACATACATACATACATGTATTTATATATATATAAACTTTTGCTTTTTTCCACAATTTAACATATTTTTCATACTTTACTCTAAGTTGAAAAAGTCGCAATGACTGAAACCGGTACTAAACTGTTCTTCATGATGAACTTATTTTAGCATTTTCTACCTTGTCTTATTGTCTTTACATACACACACACACACATATTATCATTATCGTTTAACATCCGCTTTCAATACCTGCATGGGTTTGACGGTTTGACTGAAGACTGGCGAGCCAGATGGCCGCACCAGGCTCCAATCTCATCTGGCAGAGTTTCTACAGGTGGATCCCCTTCCTAACGCCAACCACACCGAGTGTAATGGATGCTTTTACGCTGGTAACAATCACGTCCGAATGGTGCCTTTTACGAGCCACCGGCACGGAAGCTAGTCAGCGGCCCTGGCAACGATCACGCTCGGACGGTGCTCTTAACGTTCCACTAGCACGGATGCCATTCAGGCGGTGCTGTCAGAGAATTTGATTTCGATTTCACTTGCCTCAAGCAGAGTTTAGTGTCCAATGAAAGAAAGGTACTCATAAGTGGGCTGAATAACTACTATAGATAGACCATAGTTAAGTTCCAGGTTCGCTGATTATGCGATTAAGGGATCCAACGTTGGTCAAATGTCAGCGTGTGTATATAATTTTTTTTTTCGTAATGAGATAAAAAACCAAGGCTGTGTAGATTTTAGAACATTTAAAGATAGAGGGTCTTACAGCTGTTTCCAGGATATTTATTATATCCCTTCATCTGAGATAAGATGCAAAATAGAGAGTGAGAAGGAAGAAAGAAAATAGACGTGACATATGTAGGGAAATTGTGTTTGTAGATCCATATTTTATGGAATCTCACATGTATACCATTTTGCCTAAAAAATGGATCTACACATACAATATTCCTACATATCTCACATCAAATTAACATCTAAATTAACTATTACTTAACCATCCTCTCACGCCGTCTCCGATGAAGAGATATAATAAATATCCTGGAAACAGCTGTAAGACCTTCAATCTATAAATGTTCTAAAATCTACATAGCATTGATTTTTTTTTATCTCAGTACGAAAAAAAAATTATATATATATATATAGAGAGAGAGAGAGATAGATGTATAAGATTTATATAGATATATAGATACTCTTTTACTTGTTTCAGTCATTTGACTGCGGCCATGCTGGAGCACCGCCTTTAGTCGAACAAATCGACCCCGGGACTTATTCTTTGTAAGCCCAGTACTTATTCTAACAGTCTCTTTTTCCGAACCGCTAAGTGACGGGGACGTAAACACACCAGCATCGGTTGTCAAGCAATGCTAGGGGGACAAACACAAACACACACACACGCACACACATACATATATACATATATACGACAGGCTTCTTTCAGTTTCCGTCTACCAAATCCACTCACAAGGCATTGGTCGGCTCGGGGCTATAGCAGAAGACACTTGCTATATATATAAAAAAAGATTAGGTACTTAAATTGAGCCACCTCGTTAGGTCGGAATAATATACACACACAACCATATAAAGTAAATATCAAACTTGGGACATAAGTACCGACAGAATGTTATTCATATTGAAATAGTAGAAAAATCACTGTAAATGTTTTTTTCTCCGTGGATTTTAAACTATTTTACGCCCTTCTGAATGTCCTTTAATTTGACGTTCACGAATTCATCTGACGAAAACGGTTTCTTTACAATGATGTAATGTTTTCATTAACCAGTTAGAGGAGTCGTAGTGGAGGCGCAATGGCCCAGTGGTTAGGGCAGCGGACTCGCGGTCGTAGGATCGCGGTTTCGATTCCCAGACCGGGTCTCTCACTCTTTCTTCCTGTTTCTGTTGTACCTGTATTTCAAAGGGCCAGCCTTGTCACACTCTGTGTCACGCTGAATCTGCTCGAGAACTACGTTAGGGGTACAGGTGTCTGTGGAATGCTCAGCCACTTGCACGTTAATTCCACGAGCAAGCTGTTCCGTTGATCGTATCAGCTGGGACCTTCATCGTCGTAACCGACGGAGTGCTCCCAAAGGAGTCGTTAGAAACAGCCGTAATGGATTAACACCTGTACCACTACTGTTACCCATTTATCTATCTATCTATCAATCTATTATATATATATACTTTATAAGTTAGATTCAGTTGAATATGGTACTTAAGTTAAAGGCACCAGGATTTGGTATGGTATTATCTATATAATTCAAAATGGGGTGATTATTTCGGTGTTGTTTATTTTGATTATATATATGTTAGAAAAAATAAGGTACTCAGAGATCTTCATGGTTGTATATTTACAGATTTTTATTAATATTGATCATATTTTATTATATAGATCATATATTAGCACTGGCATCTACTCTAGTAGAGTAGATGCAAGCACTAATATATGATTTATAAAAACATGCGACATATTAATAATAAACATTTGTAAATGTACAACCATCAAGATCTCTGAGTACCTTCTTATGTTTCTAATATATAATACCTGTACATCACCTCCTTCCGTCTTCCATTCTCTGGATCTTTCTTTTTCCTATGTTTCTTACGAAGAGCTCCGCTCGAAACTTTAAACCCTCCTTCTTCCTTTCCTTCCTGAGCGTCCAATCATACTATACTTGTTCCACTTTCTCGCGTTGTTGTGTTTTCTCTTTGTGTTTTCATGTTTGGATTAACTATATATATATATAGCCCTGCATGTATATGTTTGAATAATGTGCATACATATATTGATACATATATATAACAATGTGTTTATGTACACATCTGTGCATGCAGGAGCGTGCATAGATAGATAGATAGATAGATAGGTAGAAGGAAAGATGGGTAGATAGGTAGATAGATAGGTAGGTAGATAAATAGATAGATAGATAGATAGATAGATAGATAGATAGATGTTTGCACACGTACATAGGAAATATATGTCGGAGATAAACTATGAAAGCTAGTGTAGTGAAATAATTAGTGAGAATAAAATGTAGTCGAAATAAGATGACAAAGGTATATTGTGTGTAAAAGCATAAAGTGGCGCCATTAGGCGCGCGCGCGTGTATGTGTGTGTTGGTGTTTATGTAAGTATCGTGTATATTTATGTATATGTTGTTTATATATATCGAATTATGTTTGTGTGTGTTTCTATGGATTTATGTAATTCTGTATATGCGTGAATGTGTGGTTGCTTGCAGTTATGCGTGCGTGTGTGTATAAGTAAATTCATGCGTACGTGTATGCGTAAATGCGTACGGGTGTGTATCCGGATGGAGAATCCTTGACTTAGATACATTAAAGGAAAAACATAATCATTTCGGGTATTATGCAGCAACATCAACAACAATGGTTTATTTTTGTTAAATTTGTACGAAAATTTAGATTTGGAAGAATGTTAATAATAGATTTTACGACTTTCATGCCTTTACCCATGGGGATTACCAGCTTTAATGAAGCGATTCATTTCAAGAATTAATGGATTGGTTCACCGAGAATTTGCTGTCGCTTCATGGGTGCCAATAAACGGGTATTAATAACAGCTAAAACAGCGGCACCAACAATGACATTAACAGTCGCAGAGATAGGTCTTGGAATAATAAGAATAGCATTGGCAAAAAGAAAAATAGCGAAAGAACCAGAATTGCACCGTAACAAAACAGTGTTATAAACGTCTGCACCGAAAACAGTCGGGTGATTAGTAAGCGGTGGAGGTGGGGTGGAAAGTAAAACTGACGTGGGAAATGTATTTGGGGCTTTGTCGTACCGGTTACATATCATTAAACACAACCAGCCAAGTTAACTGTACTCTGTAACAAAGACAACACAAGAATTGTTTGTATTTCACAAAGAATTTTGTGCATAGATAGATAGTTAAATAGATAGATAGCAAGATAGATAGATAGATAGACAGACAGATAAGTTTCTGTTTTGGCCACACAGGGTTGCACACAGATGGGACAAGTTACAAGGTAGAGCTTTTCTTTTGGGGGATGAAAAAAAAAAGGTGGCGTAGGTTTTCGATCAAAAGGGATCGTAAAAGAGAAAAACAAAGGAAAAGGGAAAAGAAAAAAGGGAAAAGGAACAAAAGAAAAAAAAAATGAAAAAAGAAGAAAAAAGAGGAAAAAAGATAGATAGATAGATAGATAATCAGCGGGACACTGTTAGACAACAAAACCATGGGTAGCATATAAATTACAACAATAACTTAACCGTTATATCTATCTTCTTTTACGTCAAGAGAACTGATAATGACCAAAATATTCTTATTCTATTTTGCTTACTACCTTTATTCCTTTCTTTCCTTTCCTTTCCTTTTGTCATTCTTCCTTTCGTTTTTTCTTTCTTCCTTTCTCTCTTCCTCTAATTTCTGTTTCAAACCCCCTACTGTCATCCTGGTTAGGAATCACAGCAGACATTCTCTGCTAAACAGGTCAAACCGACATTTTTTTCAAGTAGATTCTCTCTCTATTCAATTGTGCTGCACTAAATTTAAGATAGTTTGTTATTTCAAATTTTGGGAATGGGTGTGGTAAAAAAAAAAAGTTGGGTGTTGGTCATATGTTTACCATGAACTATTGGGAAGGTTCTGGTACGGTGTGGGGTAAAACACTTGTAATTGCCAGGGCACACAAAAGAAAAACAATCACAAATAAAACAGTAAACAAAAGCCGCAAAACTTTCTTTAAAATATTAAGAACCAAATACCAGTCATATCATAGGTCGTAATATAAGGTAAATGTCTATGATCTATTGGAGTAACATTTTTATTTACTCTTTTACTCTATTACTTGTTTCAGTCATTTGACTGTGGCCATGCTGGAGCACCGCCTTTAGTCGAGCAAATCGACCCCAGGACTTATTCTTTGTAAGCCTAGTACCAATTCTATCGGTCTCTTTTGCCGAACCGCTTAATTACGAAGACGTAAACACGCCAGCTTCGGTTGTCAAGCGATGATGGGGGGAAAAGACACACAAACATATACACACGCATACATACATATATACATATATACGACGGGCTTCTTTCAGTTTCCGTCTACCAAATCCACTCACAAGGCTTTGGTCTGCCCGAGGGTATAGTAGAAGACACTTGCCCAAGGTGCCACGCAGTGGGACTGAACCCGGAACCATGTGGTTCGTAAGCAAGCTACTTACCACACAGCCACTCCTACGCCTATTCTTTCTTTTTCAAAATGACTTTTTGATGCTGATGTTCTTATCGGAATTGTTGTTGATGTTTCAGACCCTATTGTCTACGGCGAGGTTTCGATACCCGATTACAGCCAGTTTTATGACACCAATTAATGGGACTACACTAAGGCGGCGAGCAGGCAGAATCGTTAGTACGCCGGTAATAATGCTTAGCGACATTTTTTACGTCTTTACGTTCTGAGTTCAAATCCCGACGAGGTCGACTTTGCCGTTCATCGTCTTGGGGTCGATAAACCACGTACCAGTCAAGTATTGTGGTCGATGTGATCGACTATCCCCTTCTCCATAAATTCCAGGCCTTGTGCCTATAGTAGAAAGGATTATTATTATCATTATTATTATTATTATTATTATTATTATTATTATTATTATTATTATTAAAACGCGAGCTGGCAGAAACATTAATATGCCGGACAAAATGCTCAGCGGCATTTCTTCAGGCTTTCCATACCGAGCTCTATTTCCGCCGAGGTTGACTTCGCCTTTTATCCTTTCGGGGTCTATAAAATAAATACCAGTTGTGTACTGGCGTCGATGTAATTGACAACCGCCTCCCTTCAAATTTCGGGCTTTTCACCTATAGTAGGAAGGATTAATGTGAGGACACTACGACGGCGAACTAGCAGAACCATTAAAGCGTCGGGAAAATGCATTTGCCGTATTTGTTCCGCTTATGAACGTTCTGAGTTCAAATCCCACCAAAGTTAAACTTTACAGAGTATATGCATGAAACACAATTGAACCCTTTTAAAGGCTTTTAACTGCAGTTTCTCATGGAGAAAACATTCTCACTTAAAATAACTAACCTGCTACTATGTTTGCTTGTGGAGGCTCAATGGCCCAGTGGTTAGAGCAGCGAACTCGCGGTCGTAGGATCGTGGTTTCGATTCCCAGACCGGGCATTGTGAGTGGTTATTGAGCAAAAACACCTAAAGCTCCACGAGGCTCCGGCAGGGGCTGGTGGTGAACCCTGCTGTACTCTTTCACCACAACTTTCTCTCACTCTTTCTACCTGTTTCTCTTATACCTGTATTTCCAAGGGCCAGTCTTGTCACACTCTGCGTCATGCTGAATCTCACTGAGACCTACGTTAAGGGTTCACGTGTCTGTGGAGTGCTCAGCCACTTTCACGTTAATAAATGAGCTGCAACGTCACAGGTGCCAAACTGCATCGGCCTTCGCCTTTCCCTTGGATAACATCGGTGGCGTGGATAGGGGGGGCTGGTATGCACGGGTGACTGCTGGTCTTCTATCAACAACCTTGCCCAGACTTGTGCCTCGGAGGGTGACTTTCTAGGTGCAATCCCATGGTCATTCATGACCGAAGGGGGTTACATTACTATGTTTACTTGCAACTCTGTCACTGTTTCGCGCATCTACTCACGATTTGGTTCCGGCCTGGTAGCCAATGTTCCCTGTCATTGTCGTCCGATTAAGGCAACTTCGCCTTCTTCTACACCTGATCGTAATTTGTTTCTGATTATATGTAATGTAAATATGTAGGAGACTGTACAGCCGTGTGCATGTCACGCTTGTAATGTACAATGTAGGTACGTTTATTTAGGAAAGAGGCACAGTTCAAAATTAAACCATTAAGAATACGGAATGAGGAAAAAAAATTGCTTTCCTGAATTACATCAACGAACCAATAAATGAATAGAGAAAGGTTCTTATTTTTTAAAAACACCGCTCATTATATTCCGTAGACTTATTAAACTAACATTACTGAAAACAAATATTAAACTTGTGTTTGTCCAAAGCATTTTTCGTAAGTTTTTCAGAAACGTCCAAGCTTGTGTTCAGACTATTTGTTGGGCCTTGTTTCATCCGTTCTGAGTACTATAAAGACCTCCTTTCATAGGTCCCAAGTTACTCTGGTGGTGGGCAACACATTGAAAATGCTTATCATATATGATGCATTGAGGCCAGGTGTCACATGTGATACACGGCAAAGGCAGAGGGTTAAAATTGGTAATTCATTACGAAAGCTAAAAGAAAATACGATTATATAATTGAAAGTATTCAGAAAAGAAATTTATGAATGGATATGTCTGCTCCTTGTTACAAAAAACCATACCAACCCAATATATATATATATATATATATTACAAGGCATAATGGCATATAACTGACAAGAAAAATTCCGAAAAATGTATTTTCCCGATTCTTGAATAATTTCATTATACCACAAAATTTTTTTTTAAATGTATGAAACGAATATTAATTTCAGAAATTCAGTAAGACAGATTTTTTTCTGACATTCCCCATTATTATTACTTTTATTCTTAAATAACCCACTTTCATCATACACTACCATAAATCTTAATATGTATTAACATCGAGTAAATGTATTGTTTCGATAAGACTGTATATATATCGTGTAGGGGAGGCTGTGCGGTAAGTAGGCTGCTTACCAACCACATGGTTCCGGGTTCAGTC
>NW_021834322.1:0-12500 GCF_006345805.1 Octopus sinensis
AACTACAGAAACATCAGTCATCATCATCGTCCATTTCCAGTTTCCATTAGCAAATCCACTCACAAGGCTTTGGTCGGCCCGAGGCTATAGGAGAAGACACCTGCCCAAAGTCCACGCAGTGGGACTGAACCCAGGAACCATGTGGTTCCTAAGGCAAGCTATTTACCACACAGCCACTCCTACGCCTGTCAGTTACTTGACCATAACTGGTTGAGCATGTCTCTTAGTGGCTGGACAGTATGTGTACCTCTGATCAAGAGCAGGTGTGCTAAAAAGTTTCTGGCTTTGAGTGAAAGAAAAGTAGAGGAGGGATCAGTTAATTATGATTTTATTATCAACATATTCCCCTCTCAGATTCCACACATACAGCGGTTCATTCAGTCCTTGTAAGCCCTGTAAAAGAACTCTGAGGAGAGGGCCTGAACTAGGCTTTGATGATACTCTTTTACTCTTTTACTGTTTCAGTCACTTGACTGCGGCCATGCTGGAGCACCACCTTTAGTCGAGCAAATCGACCCCGGGATTATCTTTGTAAGCCCAGGTACTTATTCTATCGGTCTCTTTTGCTGAACTGCTAAGTGACGGGGACGTAAACACACCAGCATCGGTTGTCAAGCAATGCTAGGAGGACAAACACGACACACAAACACACACATGCATATATATATACATATATACGACAGGCTTCTTTCAGTTTCCATCTACCAAATCCACTCACAAGGCATTGGTCGGCCCGGGGCTATAGCTGAAGACACTTGCCCAAGGTGCCACGCAGTGAGACTGAACCCGGAACCATGTGGTTGGTAAGCAAGCTACTTACCACACAGCCACTCCTGCACCTAAAGTCAGGAGCTTTTCGGCACCCCTTGTATATTTGTATATAGTATGTAGATCGGTTTCTAACCCAAGCTGTGTCCTCATAAAGTACATTCGCATATTGCAATTCTCCAAAGTATATTTGTCAATGTTATGATTTATATGAGAGTTGAAACTACTGGACAATACTGTAAAATACTATAAAATACTTATGTCAGAGTAATCTCTCTATATATAAACGGCAAAATGTCTGTCTGTGTGTCCTTTATACAAATCCACAATTTTTCAGTTAGAGAGCTCACACTTTCTATGATCATTTAAAATCGTCCAAGGGTGGTCGTGCACATATTTACATTTCCCGAGTCACCCCTGCAAAGCCATTAAAAAATCAATAGAAGTGACTTATTTGCAAATTTTCTATCCAAAACCCAATCAAAATGCCCAAAACTTGATACGCTAATTGAATGCCAGCTAGCTGTATGTGATTGGTCAGAGATTTGGACAGTACTCGCGTGTATGTGTGCATGCAAGCAGCTGTATATGCATGCACTAGCACTATGACCTGGCATTGCCGGGTCATACTGCTAGTTACATATTAAAATAGAAAAAAGTGGAAAAAATTTTGTGGTATTATTTATTCTACATTACCGATGCTGGTGGTTTATGTCCCCGTAACTTAGCAGTTTGGCAAAAGAAACCGATAGAATAAGTACTGGACTTACAAAGAATAAATGCCAGGGTCGATTTGCTCGACTAAAGGTGGTGCTCCAGCATGGCCACAATCAAATGACTGAAACAAGTAAAAGAGTAAAAAGCAAGAGAGTTTGAGTTAATCTCTATCCTAGACATTTTATGCCCTGATAATGTTTGTCACATCTGTATTAATATGAACGAATGGAGAACTTCCTCTAGTTTGTTAACATCACATCTACACAACAGTGTTTCCTGTTCCTGTAAATCAGCCTGTTCCATTAAGTATCATTATTTTTATTGAGGGTTTCATTAGTGCGAGTAACGCATATAGCCAAGCCTTGCTTAAATGGTTGATTAAAATGACTGTGCAGTGGCTTATGACCCTTTTGGTATTATTGTTCTTTGGTGTTACCATTACAACTGATCCTGTCAACTTCTCATGAACATTCACCAGTTCTTAAAACCTATTCCAAATTATACAGGAGTGGCTGTGTGGTAAGTAGCTTGCTTACCAACCACATGGTTCCGGGTTCAGTCCCACTGCGTGGCATCTTGGGCAAGTGTCTTCTGCTATAGCCTCGGGCCGACCAATGCCTTGTGAGTGGATTTGGTAGACGGAAATTGAAAGAAGCCTGTCTTATATATATAAAGGCGGCGAACTGGCAGAAACGTTAGCAAGCCGGGCGAAATGCGTAGCTGTATTTCGTCTGCCGTTACGTTCTGAGTTCAAATTCCGCCGAGGTCGACTTTGCCTTTCATCCTTTCGGGGTCGATAAATTAAGTACCAGTTACGTACTGGGGTCGATGTAATTGACTTAACTCCTTTGTCTGTCCTTGTTTATCCCCTCTATGTTTAGCCCCTTATGGGTAATAAAGAAATATATATGTATGTATATATATGCATGTGTGTGTATGTGTTTGTGTCTCTGTGTTTGTCCCCCTAGCATTGCTTGACAACCGATGCTGGTGTGTTTACGTCCCCGTCACTTAGCGGTTCAGCAAAAGAGACCGGTAGAAAAAGTACTGGGCTTACAAAGAATAAGTCCTGGGGTCGATTTGCTCGATAAAAGAGATAAAGAGATACAAAGAAAATAAGTGACATCACTGACGTATTACTGAATTTGACCTTGCGTTGTATATTGCAGTCATTTTGGGTCGGTGCTTCCTCTGGTAGTCTTAACTTACTTGATGGAATTCAGAATCGAGTTGTTAACATAATGGACCCTCTTCTGTCTCCTCAGTTGGGGCCTTTGGCTCATCACCATAATGTATCTACGTCAGGTCTGTACTATAAGTATGGTCAGTATGGTAATTACTAATTGAAGAGATTGACTGCTTTTGTAAACAAGTGGTAACCACCATGTTTATATGCAAATAGGGTGTATAATTATGTACAGGGTATATAATTAAGTACAGGGTATATAATAAGGTGTATAACAATGCCGATACTTACCATCAATGCAACTTTCTTTTGCACCACATAGTCCTTCTCCCACCATGCATCCTGGAGAGAAAGAAAGAGAAAAAGAAACAATGAGAGATGCTGGTCAATGAGAGAGAGAGAGAAAGAGAGAGGTTACAGAGTCATGGATTACAATTCTTCTCATCATATACATACATATTGTACACACACAAATACATATGTATGTTTGTGTCTATGTGTAGGTGTGTGTATGTGTTTGTATCAATATGTTTATGTATATTATATACATAATATACATAATTCTGCGAGCTGGCAGAATCGTTAGCACACCAGGCGAAATGCGTTGCCATATTTCGTCTGCGTTACGTCCTGAGTTCAAATTCCGCTAAGGTCGACTTTGCCTTTCATCCTTCCGGGGTCGATAAATTAAGTACCAGTTACGCACTGGGGTCAATGTAATCGACTTAATCCCTTTGTCTGTCCTTGTTTGTCTCCTCTGTGTTTAGCCCCTTGTGGGTAGTAAAGAACTATATATATATATATAAACCATGATTAATCGTTAGCCACTACACACACTTTTTTTCTCTCCTTGTTTTTTCTGTCCCTTTCTGTAGAAGAGCGTAGGTTCGAAACGTAAAAGACTTTTTCTATTCCTGAGCGTTATACTAATACATCTGCTTGTTTTGTACACCACCTGTCTTCGTCTTTTGTGTTTTTTACGTAATCTATATATATATCATCATCATATATATATCTGTGGAACTTAATATCATGTAGACCGAATGCTTTTATTTCTTATTTTGTATGTATATACAGATATTTAATGCTTTGCATGGTACTGTAGTACTATTGTGGTCCTTAGTTTTGCTATTATATTGCTAATAATGGGATCTATATATTGTTTTGCTAGTATTAGTGTTATTAATAATAAGAATAATGATATTGGTAGCATTAGTGGTAATGATAATAGTAATGATGTTGACATTAATGACATTTTGTAAATTAGTATAAATTTATATAATGTACTCTGGACTCTGTATATCTGCATTTGGGTATTAATATGTGTATGTTTTCTACATTGTAATATCATAATATTAAGTTGAAAAACTGTAACATTAAATATGGAACATATGTATGTTTATTGATTTATATTATTTATATTTATATTATATTATATTATTATGTATATGTATATGTATATGTATAGGAGTATGAGTATATGCACTCATATTTATATGTATATGATTTATTATGGGTATGTACCCACACTTACATGAGTGTATATGTAATTTGGTTTGTATTTCATAATCTCTGAAGAGGCCTTAGGATATTTTTGTAAATGTCTCATTTATAACTACATGTTGACCTACCACACATGGCTAATATAAGTAAAATGAGACATACTTATCTGCATGGCCGAAACAGCTGTAAGATATAGTTTATATTTATATTTATATTTATTCATATTTATATTCTCTGATACATATTGTACTTATTGTATCATCTTACTCCTTTATGTACACTCCTTTATGTACACTGTTTTGTTCTATATTATTATGTTTGACCTTAAAGTTTCTTATATAGTGGTTTAATAAAGTATGTGATTGGGTATTATCTGGTAGTTGATATTTGATTTGGATGTATTTCTCCATTTTCTTACTTTGTATATATATAGATATATATATATATATATAATATATATATATATATAAAATAATATGTTACAATTACTCAATAGTCAAGATAAAACTCTGAGTTTCAGATGCACATATTGTCAGCCACTAAGGGACATGCTCAACTGGTTTTATCTTGACTATTGAGTAATTGTAACATATTACTTTATAGATGAATTTCCTCTATTTACATAATATTGAGGTCTCTTTCTTTCTTTTGTTATCTTACCATTTTTACCTATATATATATATATATACATAAACACATTGACACACGCACACATACATACACACATATGTATATATATATATATATATATATATTCAGAAAGGACCTGGTTTCACTCAGTTTATAAACTCATAGCCTTAACACAGATAGATAGACAAACAGACATATAAGATAGAGAGGCAGATATAGCAGCATAACTACAGATGTGTACCCCATATTGCCAAAGATCTCAGTCACTTGCTGTCACCTCATACACACACACACACACACACACACACACATATATATATATATATAACGGGAAGGTTTACGAAAATAAACAAAAGACGAAGGCAGGTGGAGTACAAACAAACAATTGTATTAGTATGGCGCTCAGGAATAGAAATAGAAAAAGTCTTTTACGTTTCGAGCCTACGCTCTTCGACAGAAAGATGCACAGAAAAGAAACAAGGAGAGAAAAAAATGCGTGTAGGAGCTAACGGTCTATCATGGCATTCTGACTTCAGGCAGAAGTCAGAGGTCAGACGCTAGAGGGACAGTAGAGGAGATAACAGGGTCAAGTGACTTCCAAAACAAAGATGCCCCCAATACAAAGCTGCGTGTGTGTATAAGATAGTATGTATGTGCACGTGAAAGAGGGCTGGTGGTCTGGACGTGTGTATGTATGTATGTGTGGGTGTGGAGATATGGGGATGGGTGTGTGGGTGGTGTGTTGTGATATGATATGTGTATGTCTGTGTAGGTGTAAAGATTTGGGGATGGGTGTGTGGGCGGTGTGCTGTGGGTGGTGTGTTGTGATGTGATGTGTCATGTCGTATGGTGTAGTGTAGTATGTATGTATATATATATATAAGAGGGATGAACACTACATGGACATCCAGTATGCTAGAAGTAGATCCACTATGGTCTTACCATTAAGAAATTTTAAATATATGTATATGTGCAGGTGGCACGTAAAAAGCACCCACTACACTCACGGAGTGGTTGGCGTTAGGAAGGGCATCCAGCTGTAGAAACTCTGCCAGATCTGACTGGGCCTGGTGCAGCCTTCTGGCTTCCCAGACCCCAGTTGAACTGTCCAACCCATGCTAGCATGGAAAACGGAGGCTAAATGATGATGATGATGATGATGATGATGTGTGTGTGTGTGTGTGTATATATATGTATAGGAGTGACTGTGTGGTAAGTAGGTTGCTTATCAACCACATGGTTGATATCCATAATGTATCATCACCACCACTATCATCACCATCATCACTACCACTACTATCATCACCATTGCTACCCCCCCCACTGCCACCACCGCCACTGCCACCGCCGTCATCATCATCGTCATCGTCACCACCATCACCATCACCACCACCACCACTACCACCACCGCCACCACTGCCACCACTGTCATCATCATCATCACCATCACCACCATCATCATCACCATCATCATCATCATCATCATCATCAACACCACCACCATCACCACACCACCAACACCACTACCGCCACTGCCACCGCCGTCATCATCACCATCATCATCATCATCACCACCACCACTGTCACTGTCGTCAGCATCCTTATCTTCATTGTCAATATGACTACAACCAATTTTGTCATCCTAATCAATATAGTTTGACATTAGCAGCCACAGATGCAGCAGCAACAACAACAACAACAACAACAATAACAGTAACAATGAGAACAACAACAACAACAACGGTAATATTAATAATGGCAATAACTAGAGCAATAGCAACAACAACAACAAGAACAACAACAGCAACAACAATATCAACAATAACAATATTCAGGAGCAGCAGCAGCAGCAGCAGTAGCAGCAGCAGCAGCAGCAGCAGCAGCAGCAGCAGCAGCAGCAACATTAATGTGATACAATTAAGGCTTGCATGTTGAGTTTGCTACCTTACAAAATCGATGTGTTTTGATGTCGGAAGATAGCTGTTCTCAGCATCCCACGCAGGTGTGCATATGTGTGTATGCGTGTGTGTGTGTGTGTGTGTGTGTATTTCTATGTGTGTGTGTGTGTATTTGTATGCGTGTGTGTGTGTGTGTATTTGTATGTGTATGTGTGTGCTTATTTGTATGTGTATGTGTGTGCATATGTGTGTATGCGTGTGTGTGTGTGTGTGTGTATTTCTATGGTGGTGTGTATTTGTATGCGGTGTGTGGTGTGTATTTGTATGTGTATGTGTGTGCTTATTTTATGTGTATGGGTGGTATATGTGTGTATGTTGTGTGTGTGTGTGGTGTGTATTTCTATGTGTGTGTGTGGTATTTGTATGCGTGTGTGTGTGTGTGTTTTGTATGTGTATGTGTGTGCTTATTTGTATGTGTATGTGTGTGAATATGTGTGTATGCGGTGTGTGTGTGTGTGTGTGTATTTCTAGTGTGGTGTGTGTATTTGTATGTGTGTGTGGGTGTATTTGTATGTGTATGTGTGTGCTTATTTGTATGTGTATGTGTGTGCATATGTGTGTATGCGTGTGTGTGTGTGTGTGTGTATTTCTATGTGTGTGTGTGTATTTGTATGCGTGTGTGTGTGTGTGTATTTGTATGTGTATGTGTGTGCTTATTTGTATGTGTATGTGTGTGCATATGTGTGTATGCGTGTGTGTGTGTGTGTGTGTATTTCTATGTGTGTGTGTGTATTTGTATGTGTATGTGTGTGCTTATTTGTATGTGTATGTGTGTGTATATGTGTGTATTTGTATGCGTGTGTGTGTGTGTATTTGTATTTGTATGTGTATGTGTGTGCTTATTGTATGTGTATGTGTATGTGGTGTATGTGTATGTATGGTCGTGGATGTGTGTGTGTGTGTGTATTTCTATGTGTGTGGTGTATTTGTAGTGTATGTGTGTGCTTATTGTATGTGTATGTGTGTGTATATGTGGGTATTTGTATGCGTGTGTGTGTGTGTATTTGTATTTGTATGTGTGTGTGTGTGCATCTGTCTTTAGTGTGCGTGTACATGTATGTGTATGTGTGTGTCTTAATGTATGTGTGTGAGTATGTGCATGTTTTCATGTGTGTGTGTGCATGTCTTTATGTGTGTATGTGTATGTGTGTCTTGATGTATGTTTGTGTGTATGTGTATATCTTTATGCATGCGTTTGTGTATATGTATATGTGCATCCTTGCATGCATGTGTAACGGTATGTGTGTGCATGTCATTATGTGTGTGTGTATGTGCTTGTATGTGTGTATGTGTGTGTGTATATGTATGTATGTGTGTGTGTATATGTATGTATGCATGTGTATGTTTGTTTGTGTATGCATGTGTATATGTGTGTGTGTGTGTGTATGTGCTTGTGTGTGTCTGTTCACATGTATGTGCTTGTATGTGTGTGTATGCATTCATGTACGCATGTGTGCGCTTTTGTGTGAGACAAAGGCGTACACACATAGATACACACATACACACACACACATACAATCATGGGCATATACACATTCATCAGATACATACATACATGTACGCATGCAAGTATCATACACACACACACACAAACACATGAAAACATACACACACAAGTAGAACTATACACACCTACATATTCACACAGACACATACACAATCACACATATGTGAAGAAATGATATCTACATATGAACACAAACATATATACACACACACACACACACACACACACAAACACATGTACACATATCAATAAAATATATATCATCATCATCATCATCATCATCATCATCGTTTAATGTCCGCTTTCCATGCTGGCATGGGTTGGACGATTTGACTGAGGACTGGCGAACCAGATGGCTGCACCAGGCTCCAATCGTGATCTGGCAGAGTTTCTACAGCTGGATGCCCTTCCTAATGCCTACCACTCTGAGAGTGTAGTGGGTGCTTTTTACGTGCCACCTGCATGAGGGCCAGTCAGACAGTACTGGCAACGGTCATGCTCAAATGGTGCTTTTTACATGCCACCTGCATGAGGGCCAGTCAGACAGTACTGGCAACGGTCATGCTCAAATGGTGCTTTTTACGTGCCACCTGCATGAGGGCCAGTCAGACAGTACTGGCAACGGTCATGCTCAAATGGTGCTTTTTACATGCCACCTGCATGAGGGCCAGTCAGACAGTACTGGCAACGGTCATGCTCAAATGGTGCTTTTTACGTGCCACCTGCATGTGGGCCAGTCAGACAGTACGCAACGTCATGCTCAAATGGTGCTTTTTACGTGCCACCTGCATGAGGGCCAGTCAGACAGTACTGGCAACGGTCATGCTCAAATGGTGCTTTTTACGTGCCACCTGCATGAGGGCCAGTCAGACAGTACTGGCAACGGTCATGCTCAAATGGTGCTTTTTACGTGCCACCTGCATGAGGGCCAGTCACAGTACTGGCAACGGTCATGCTCAAATGGTGCTTTTTACGTGCCACCTGCATGAGGGCCAGTCAGACAGTACTGACAAAGGTCATGCTCAAATGGTTGCTTTTTACGTGCCACCTGCATGAGGCCAGTCAGACAGTATGGCAACGGTCATGCTCAAATGGTGCTTTTTACGTGCCACCTGCATGAGGGCCAGTCAGACAGTACTGGCAACGGTCATGCTCAAATGGTGCTTTTTACGTGCCACCTGCATGAGGGCCAGTCAGACAGTACTGACAACGGTCATGCTCAAATGGTGCTTTTTCGTGCCACCTGCATGAGGGCAGTCAGACAGTACTGGCAACGGTCATGCTCAATGGTGCTTTTTACATGCCACCTGCATGAGGGCCAGTCAGACAGTACTGGCAACGTCATGCTCAAATGGTGCTTTTTACGTGCCACCTGCATGAGGGCCAGTCAGACAGTACTGGCAACGGTCATGCTCAAATGGTGCTTTTTACGTGCCACCTGCATGAGGGCCAGTCAGACAGTACTGGCAACGGTCATGCTCAAATGGTGCTTTTTACGTGCCACCTGCATGAGGGCCAGTCAGACAGTACTGGCAACGGTCATGCTCAAATGGTGCTTTTTACGTGCCACCTGCATGAGGGCCAGTCAGACAGTACTGCAACGGTCATGCTCAAATGGTGCTTTTTCGTGCCACCTGCTGAGGGCCAGTCAGACAGTACTGACAACGGTCATGCTCAAATGGTGCTTTTTACGTGCCACCTGCATGAGGGCAGTCAGACAGTACTGGCAACGGTCATGCTCAAATGGTGCTTTTTACGTGCCACCTGCATGAGGGCCAGTCAGACAGTACTGGCAACGGTCATGCTCAAATGGTGCTTTTTACGTGGCCACCTGCATGAGGGCCAGTCAGACAGTACTGACAACGGTCATGCTCAAATGGTGCTTTTTACGTGCCACCTGCTTAGGGCCAGTCAGACAGTACTGGCAACGGTCATGCTCAAATGGTCTTTTTACGTTGCACCTGCATGAGGGCCAGTCAGACGTACTGGCAACGGTCATGCTCAAATGGTGCTTTTTACGTGCCACCTGCATTGGGCCAGTCAGACAGTACTGACACGGTCATGCTCAAATGGTGCTTTTTACGTGCCACCTGCATTGAGGGCCAGTCAGACAGTACTGGCAACGGTCATGCTCAAATGGTGCTTTTTACGTGCCCCTGCATGAGGGCCAGTCAGACAGTACTGGCAACGGTCATGCTCAAATGGTGCTTTTTACGTGCCACCTGCATGAGGGCCAGTCAGACAGTACTGACAACGGTCATGCTCAAATGGTGCTTTTTACGTGCCACCTGCATGAGGGCCAGTCAGACAGTACTGGCAACGGTCATGCTCAAATGGTGCTTTTTACATGCCACCTGCACAGGAGCAATTCCAGCGGCACTGGCAACGACCTTACTCAAGTGTTTTTTCACGTGCCACCAGCACAGAAGCCAGTCAGCTGCTCTGGCAATGATCATACTCGGATGCTGCTCTTAGTGCTTTGTCTATCATATCCACTCACAAGGCTTTGGTCATCCTAAGGCTATATTAGAAGACATCTGCCCAAGGTACCACACAGTGGGACTGAACCCTGAATCATGTGGTTGAGAAGGAAGCTTTTTACCACACACTTGTGCCTATGTTTACATTACAGACCTGCTTCAAACTCAAAATCTAAACAATTACTGGGAATCAATTCCTTCAATTAAAATTCTTCAACCTGGTTCCCCAACAGGGCCACAGCCAAATGACTAAAGCAAGTAAAATATAATAAATAAAAAAATATAAGCATAGGCGCAGGAGTGGCTGTGTGGTAAGTAGCTTGCTTACCAACAACATGATTCCGGGTTCAGTCCCACTGCGTGGCACCTTGGGCAAGTGTCTTCTGCTATAGCCCCGGGCCGACCAATGCCTTGTGAGTGGATTTGGTAGACGGAAACTGAAAGAAGCCTGTCGTATATATGTATATATATGTATGTGTGTGTATATGTTTGTCCCCCTAGCATTGCTTGACAACCGATGCTGGTGTGTTTACGTCCCCGTCACTTAGCAGTTCGGCAAAAAGAGACCGATAGAATAAGTACTGGGCTTACAAAAAGAATAAGTCCCGGGGTCAAGTTGCTCGACTAAAAGGCGGTGCTCCAGCATGGCCACAGTCAAATGACTGAAACAACTAAAAGAGTAAAAGAGTAATACTGGGAATCAATTCCTTCAATTAAAATTCTTCAACCTGGTTCCCCAACAGGGCCACAGCCAAATGACTAAAACAAGTAAAATATAATAGATAAAAAAAACATAAGCATAGAACCGAAACTAAAATTTGATTCGATTTTTTTCCCCCTTTTTATCAAAATAATATACTGATTTACTTAATTATTTCTCATTGAATTAGTTTCCTAATCAAAATCTTTCTTCGAACAATGTCTGTTGCTGTGCTTCTGGGTATAAAATAATTTAGGTTTTTCTGTCTGGAAACTAAAATGGAGCAAAATTTTGGTAGAAAAAAAAAGAGAGAGAGCAAGGGGAGGGGAGAGAGAGAGAAAAAAAACTACAGAGTCTGTGGAATTTCACCTTCACAAACAGGAATATATTTGATTTTGCAATGATTATAGTATGAAACAGTAACATAGAATTTGAAAAATAACTATGTACTTTTATATTATCATCATTATCACCATCACCATCACTGCTACCATCACCATCAACATCATTATACATGTGTGTGTGTGTGTGTAAGAAAGAGAGAGGGAAAGAGAGAGAGAGAAAGAGAGAATAACATAATCCATATATATAAAACTCAACTTGTGTGTCTGTGTGTTTAACTTCCCAGCACATCTCCTCCTAGCCAACAAATAATAGAACCACCAAAAATGGGTCACTTAAAGTTTAGGCGAATGAAAATTGAACTGCGCTATTTCTGTCCCGAAATTCATCTCGCAAGTGCAAAAATCGATAATGTGTTTGTTTAGGCCCTATCCCATGCATTGAATAGTGAACTTTACTCAGTCAGCTGTTTGACGTGAACTGTGTTCACCACGCGTGCAAGCATGCGTAAATTGCATGAAAAATAAAAAATCAAGATATAAAAACGAATCGCCATAAACATTGTAGAAATTCAGCAAAGAAATGAATTTTCGGGATGTAGCATGGAGGATATTTTCGTATTAATCGTTTGGACTTTGTGAACACATACCAATTGTTTTCATAACATTTTTAACGCTTTGAATTAAATGTGACCATTTTGCGTTGAGTC
>NW_021834322.1:20000-35000 GCF_006345805.1 Octopus sinensis
TGGTGGACAACGAAAAACCTGGCTGATGACAGTCAAGGCTGATCTGGAACCCAACCAACGAAGCAATTGCCCCAGCTCCCCTTCAGGGTTGGCGAAAGCGATGTGGTGGACAACGAAAAACCTGGCTGATGACAGTCAAGGCTGATCTGGAACCCAACCTACGAAGCAATTGCCCCAGCTCCCCTTCAGGGTTGGCGAAAGCGATGTGGTGGACAACGAAAAACCTGGCTGATGACAGTCAGGCTGATCTGGAACCCAACCTACGAAGCAATTGCCCCAGCTCCCCTCAGGTTGGCGAAAGCGATGTGGTGGACAACGAAAAACCTGGCTGATGACAGTCAAGGCTCATCTGGAACCCAACCTACGAAGCAATTGTCCCAGCTCCCCTTCAAGGTTGGCGAAAGTGATGTGGTGGACAATGAAAAACCTGGCTGATGACAGTCAAGGCTGATCTGGAACCCAACCTACGAAGCAATTGCCCCAGCTCCCCTTCAAGGTTGGCGAAAGTGTTGTGGTGGACAATGAAAAACCTGGCTGATGACAGTCAAGGCTGATCTGGAACCCAACCTACGAAGCAATTGCCCCAGCTCCCCTTCAGGGTTGGCGAAAGCGATGTGGTGGACAATGAAAAACCTGGCTGATGACAGTCAAGGCTGATCTGGAACCCACCTACGAAGCAATTGCCCCAGCTCCCCTTCAGGGTTGGCGAAAGCGATGTGGTGGACAATGAAAAACCTGGCTGATGACAGTCAAGGCTGATCTGGAACCCAACCTACGAAGCAATTGCCCCAGCTCCCCTTCAGGGTTGGCGAAAGCGATGTGGTGGACAACGAAAAACCTGGCTGATGACAGTCAAGGCTGATCTGGAACCCAACCTATGAAGCAATTGCCCCAGCTCCCCTTCAGGGTTGGCGAAAGCGATGTGGTGGACAACGAAAAACCAGGCTGATGACAGTCAAGGCTGATCTGGAACCCAACCTACGAAGCAATTGCCCCAGCTCCCCTTCAGGGTTGGCGAAAGCGATGTGGTGGACAACGAAAAACCTGGCTGATGACAGTCAAGGCTGATCTGGAACCCAACCTACGAAGCAATTGCCCCAGCTCCCCTTCAGGGTTGGCGAAAGCGATGTGGTGGACAACGAAAAACCTGGCTGATGACAGTCAAGGCTGATCTGGAACCCAACCTACGAAGCATTGCCCCAGCTCCCCTTCAGGTTGGCGAAAGCGATGTGGTGGACAACGAAAAACCTGGCTGATGACAGTCAAGGCTGATCTGGAACCCAACCTACGAAGCAATTGCCCCAGCTCCCCTTCAGGGTTGGCGAAAGCGATGTGGTGGACAACGAAAAACCTGGCTGATGACAGTCAAGGCTGATCTGGAACCAACCTATGAAGCAATTGCCCAGCCCCCTTCAGGGTTGGCGAAAGCGATGTGGTGGACAACGAAAAACCTGGCTGATGACAGTCAAGGCTGATCTGGAACCCAACTACGAAGCAATTGCCCCAGCTCCCCTTTAGGGTTGGCGAAAGCGATGTGGTGGACAACGAAAAACCTGGCTGATGACAGTCAAGGCTGATCTGGAACCCAACCTATGAAGCAATTGCCCCAGCTCCCCTTCAGGTTGGCGAAAGCGATGTGGTGGACAACGAAAAACCTGGCTGATGACAGTCAAGGCTGATCTGGAACCCAACCTACGAAGCAATTGCCCCAGCTCCCCTTCAGGGTTGGCGAAAGCGATGTGGTGGACAACGAAAAACATGGCTGATGACAGTCAAGGCTGATCTGGAACCCAACCTACGAAGCAATTGCCCCAGCTCCCCTTCAGGTTGGCGAAAGCGATGTGGTGGACAACGAAAAAACCTGCTGATGACAGTCAAGGCTGATCTGGAACCCAACCTACGAAGCAATTTCCCCAGCTCCCCTTCAGGGTTGGCGAAAGCGATGTGGTGGACAACGAAAAACCTGGCTGATGACAGTCAAGGCTGATCTGGAACCCAACCTACGAAGCAATTGCCCCAGCTCCCCTTCAGGGTTGGCGAAAGCGATGTGGTGGACAACGAAAAACCTGGCTGATGACAGTCAAGGCTGATCTGGAACCCAACCTACGAAGCAATTGCCCCAGCTCCCCTTCAGGGTTGGCGAAAGCGATGTGGTGGACAACGAAAAACCTGGCTGATGACAGTCAAGGCTGATCTGGAACCCAACCTAGGCCCCCATGTCTACGGCATTTGCCGCTGGGATAGGGAGTGGTTGGAGATCACACGGTCGTTAGCCTCAAATCGCCAGGTCTGGTCAGCGTTTGTGAGAGATGCAGCATTGAGGATGAATGAAGTCAGCTCAACCCACCCCGGGTGAATGCTGTCTCAAGACAAGAAGACAAAACATAACAAACAATTGCAGGATGTGTCGAAATGATCGTTGTACTGAACAAAAACTGGTGCTAAATCTATCTTCCGTATCCTTCGTCAGTTATTACTATTAACATGTATATATTATCAAGGATATATTTTGAAAATATTCCATGCATATTTCTTCAGTAGTGATTAGAATATCTTCCTATATCTTCATCTGAAAGACTGGAAAACAGTAAAATCTGCCATATGTTGCTTCCATCTGATATTCCTCACACATGCATTAATAAAATATTATTCTCAGATGAAATGAAGCTCAGTTTTATTAATAAAAGATTACTTTTGGTAAAATATGATATGCTAAAATAGAACAACTTAAAATAGAACACTGTTCGTTGCTTGGATTTAGCACTTTTAGATTTCTTGGAACTTGTTAAAGTGGTGCCTTCTGGGACAGTAGATGGAATGTGTTTAAGGAAATCCATATTTCTTCACATATAACTTGATATCTTTGGACATAGTTTTTTTTTTTATCAATGTACCATTTCTGTTAGGCCAGGAAACGGTCAGATAATGGGTAGAAAACCACAAAAACAAGATAAATTAGTGTTTCAAAATGGAAATCATTGTTACAAATCTACACTTAATATCAAAAGAAAACATCTTTAACTTTGATGGAAAAATATACAGCCAGATAAATAGGGTAGCCTTGGATACAAGAGTCACATCTTTCTATGCTGACTTAGTGAAAGGATTCTTAGATTAACAGTTGATGGACTATATTGAAAAAAATCCATATTTTTTTACATATAGCTTGTTATCTTTGAGGATAGTTTTTATGTCAATATACCATTTATGTTAGGCCAAACAGCAGTCAGCTATTGGGTTGAGAACCAAAGAGGTAAGACAAATATGTTTCAAAACAGAATTCATTGTCACAGTGATAGCCTTAATATCTTTAACTTCACTGAAAAATACCCAAAAGAAGTGAACCAATAAGAGAGCAACCATGGGTACAAGAGTGGCACCCTTCTACGTAAACCTTTTGATGGGATGCTTAGAGTAGATCATATCACAAAGTAGAAACGATTTCTGAGCAAAAGTTTAAAAGACCACCACCATCACCATCTATCATCATCACCATCCATCATCACCACCATTAGCATTACCACATCACCATCTATCATCATCACCATCCATCATCACCACCATTAGCATTACCACCATCACCATCTATCATCATCACCATCCATCATCACCACCATTAGTGATAATGGTCAGACACAAACAACCTCTATTTCAAGTTCTTACTGGATAAACATTTTCAGTCCGTAATTTCAAAACCTTGTATAGTTTACATGATAATTAATCATTTATATTTGGCAAATGTTAACTTCCTCATGTGCAAGCATCTTGATGCTTATTCCTATCGAGAAATAATGTATGGGAAATAAGTGTAAAACTAAAAATGTTATATATAGATGTATAGTTACACCTGATGGTAAGGAATTCTTTTACATTAGTGGGACATCATTAATTTTCAAGAGGAGACTGGCAAATCATTTGAGTTTATTGAAGGACAAAAGAAGTGAATCAATAAGAGAGCAACCATGGGTACAAGAGTGGCACCCTTCTACGTAAACCTTTTGATGGGATGCTTAGAGTAGATCATATCACAAAGTAGAAACGATTTCTGAGCAAAACTTCACATCCATTAGCCTTGGATGTGAAAATCCTGTAAAATTCTTCTACACATAGGTCACATCTATTGGTTCCAGGTCTGTAAATTATCTCCCTTTGAATCATAGTCCTTGTTACTGTCCTTAAAAGACCAGATTAATTTGCTAAGACACTTTTGAAATCTTTTATTTTTGTCCTTCAATAAACTCAAATGATTTGCCAGTCTCCTCTTGAAAATTAATGATGTCCCACCAATGTAAAAGAATTCCTTACCTTCAGGTGTAACTATACATCTATACATAACATTTTTAGTTTTTCACTTATTTTCCACAGAACAATTGCAAAGATAGCCTTTTATATTTATCCCAGATTTAGTTTCAATTTGATCATTGATTGTAGAATTAAATTCATTTCCACCAAGTTCTCTATTACTATATACTCCTTTAGATAACATTATCATTGTTCTATTTCTAACTGAACTTTTATTCAATTTGATGTTATTATTTATGTTAAATTGGGTTGTCTCCCTTTCCACAACATTTAATATCTCAACATTCCCTTCTATTTGAGTTTCTTTATCCTATTTTTTGTTATTATGCTTCGAATTTATTATGCTATTCTGATTGAAATTGCTTTTTTGAAATTTCAGTATTATTTTAATGTTAGGTGTTGCTATAATTTGTGCAATATTACAACAAAGACAATAACCTAATCTAATCTTATGCCAATTAAAAATTTTGTAAGAGCTGTGGTTTCTTGGAAAATATTTTCGAATTGCTTTATTTAGCAATTTCGAAATATTGCAGTTGACCTGTTTTGCAAGTGGAACAATTAACCATAAAGTATTTCTCAAGTTAAGATCCTAATTTTGATGTTTGTACCCGTTTTTTGAAAGAGTATTTATTTTCTGATTTCAATCCATTTTAAAGATAGTGTTAGTTTTATTTTTATTTTTACATCTTTTAACCGATTTTATATTAAAAGAATTTGAGATTTTGTTAGAGAATACTAAATCCACATTTTCATTAGCAGTACGAGCCAGTCATAGAATCACTAAAGACATATGTACCATCGATTTTAAATTACTTTAAATGTCCTTGATTGTAAGATTCATGTATTCATCTGAAGAAAACGGTTTTTTATAATGATATTATGTACTCATTGATCAATTAAAAAATTCGTTAGAAATGGCTAAAATGAATTGACACCTGTCCATCAATTGTTACACACACATGCACACACACACACACACACACACACACACACACACACACACACACACACACACACATATATATATATATATATATATATATATATATATATATATATCAAGAAAGCAGTTCTCACTTTCTTCTTTTTCTTTTTACTTTTATTTTGATTTACTTTTCCACTCTGATGAAGTTCTGTGATTCAATTTGGTAACTGAGAATCATGCTAACGGAAACAGCTGTAAGTTAAGATTCTGTCTTTTTGTAATTAATTAATAAAATATAATTGATGTAAATCAATTGTTATTCATCAATTGTATCTCCATTTTCTATTTTCCTTGAATACTGATAAACTTTAGTTTATTCATGTCCTTGCCTATCATTTATGAGCATTAATACCAATGCTTATGATTAAATATAAGTAATACACCAGTGGATTCATTGGATACAAGCATCCCTTAGACGGTTGTTATAACTACTAACTTAACTCACCTACTTATATGTATTTATATATAGGAGCAAGGAGGAACTGACGAAGGAGCAATAACTCCTAAAATATGTATATACATCCATTACCTATTTTTCTTTTTTCATATATGAAACATTGTAACTTTCAGTGCTCGTTTCCTTTAGTGTTAGTTTCCTTCTACCACACCCCTTTGCAAAGTTTTAGTCATCTTGGCTCTATAGTGAGCAAGGTACCAATCAGTGAAACTGAAACCAAAACTATTTGTTATTCATCAATTGTATCTCCATTTTCTATTTTCCTTGAATTCATCTTAGAATTTATTTCTGTATAATAAATTCTAAGATGAAACTAAAAACCAGGTAGACTTTAAGAATAAAAGCTGACATGAACTAAAAGACAGAAAATTTGATATATTGCATAACCTGTCTTAACTATAAAGTAAATTACATCAGTCAGACTGTAAATGTCTTATGCGAATGAGTCAGAATACACAAACAGCACATATGACAACCAGAAATAAGGAGAATCTCACAAAATAAACATTTAGAAATTTTAAGGGTATAATAGCAACTTCAAGAAATTTTCTCTTTGTAAATATACAAGACATGATCCACAATACTGGAGAGAAATGGGAAAATATTTCATGAAGAAATTTTCATCTGAGTCTAGACAAATAAGTGCTCTGCATAGAGAGACACATGTAATAATGTTACTTGGCAATAACATTATATACATTCAATCTTGACAAGTCCCAAGGTGGATGAAAGTACTAGGTTCAAATAATAAACAGTATTTTAATTTAAGTTATTTTACTTTTGACAGCGATCTTTTATTAATAATATTACTGAACAACATAAGTAATAATCTTTCATTTTTGTTGTTGTTGTTGTTGTGACAGTAACATTTTATTAATTTGCTAATATATTATTCTGTACACTACCACGGACATCTTATAAACAGACAAACCACACAAGCACACATATACTCATTCATAAACGTATGTGTGTGTGTGTGTGCATGTGTGTGTATCATAAGTCAATGTCAAGGTTCACTGCCCTACTACACAGGTCAAAGTATCACATAACCTCTCACTCCTTCTTTCATTATATATATATGTGTGTGTGTGTGTGTGTGTGTGTGTTCATATATGTATATCTATTTATCTATATGTATATATGTATGTATATGGTGTGTGTGATAATCACTTTATGTCTGCTAAAGGAGCCATGACGAGAATAATAATGAATTCACCAAGGAATAATAAAATCAGAAATCTATATATTCTTTTCCTCTCTCTCTCTCTCTCTCTTCCAGTTATGTCTCTCTGTTTCTCTCTCTCTCTCACTCACTGATATATATCTATCTATCCATCACTCACAGTTTTTGTCTTGCAAAAACATCATGAGCATATATACGCACAAACGCACGTGTGTGCATTCATGTATGTGTGTGTGTGTGTTGTGTGTGTGTGTGTGTATGTGTGTGTGTGTGTGTGTGTGTGTGTGTGTATACAGGGTGCAGTGAATAAATTATCTGAATTACGCAAAAGTAAAAATAACACTGACATCTCATTTTAACAGATATATTTACCAAAATATCTAATTCAATAAAACTGCCATTGCCTTCAACCATGGCCTCCAGACAACTTTGGAATCTCCTACAACTCTTCTGGATGGTCTCTTTCTTTAAGTTGGTGAATGCTGCCATAATCCTTGCCTTCAGTTCATCTTTGGTGTTATAAGGAGTTTTGTTGGTCTCTCACTCAATTGCATCCCACACATAATAATCAAGGGGGTTGCAGTCTGGGGAGTTAGGTGGCCAGATGGTAGGGGTGATGTGGTTGCAGAAATTATCTGTCAGCCATGACTGGGTTTTCCTACTTGTATGGCATGGTACAGAGTCCTGTTGTCAGACATAGGGTCTTCCAGTAGTCACCCTTTTAACCCAGAGCAGCAATACCTCCTCCAGACATTTGATGTAGTTCTTCATGTTGAGTCTGAGGCTCTGTGGGAAGATGAATGAGGAATAACTTCACCATCACAAGAGATAGCCCCAAACACCATGATGTTGACTGGATGTTTGATTTTTATCACTCTCGGTACATGTTTTGGGGACACAGCAAGCCAACGGTTCTTCTGGGTGTTCACCCTCTGATCCTGTCAGAAACTTTTCTCGTCTGAGAAAAACCAAAACATGTTCAGTTGGGGGGGGGGATGCTTGAGTTTACTCTTTACTCTCTCTTTTACTTGTTTCAGTCATTTGACTGTGGCCATGCTGGAGCACCGCCTTTAGTCGAACAACTCGACCCCAGGACTTATTCTTTGTAAGCCCAGTGCTTATTCTATCGGTCTCTTTTGCCGAACCACTAAGTGATGGGGACATAAACACACCAGCATCGGTTGTCAAGCACTGCTAGGGAGACAAACACACACACACAAACATACACACACATATACATACATTTATATTTATACATATATACGACGTTTGTGCAAAAGTTTTGTAGTACAGCCTTCCTCTTGTCCCTGATGGCTTGGGATAATAATTGGCCCTTTCTCATCTTGTATATGGAATACTGAATGTCTCTATGCACTACCTGCTTGAGAAGTAACTCAGACACTTCCATGTCCCTGGCCTGGATCTCACGGACAAATTCAGGAATTCTTTGCTTATCAGAACAATCAGAGTGAGGTTTTCCAAGCTGCCATACCTTTCTAATCCCCAATACACTCATCTAACTCTTTCTGAATCCTCAGTACTATCCTCAGACTGACACCCAGGTACTCTGAAATGTTCATATTAGAGCTAAAACTCTGGTCAACTTGGGGATACTCTCTTTTACTCTTTTACTTGTTTCAGTCATTTGACTGCGGCCATGATGGAGCACCGCCTTTTTAGTCGAGCAACTCGACCCCGGGACTTATTCTTTGTAAGCCCAGTACTTATTCTATCGGTCTCTTTTTGCCGAACCGTTAAGTGACGGGGATGTAAACACACCAGCATCGGTTGTCAAGCAATGCTAGGGGGACAAACAGACACACAAACACATACACACACATATATATATACATATATACGACAGGCTTCTTTCAGTTTCCGTCTACCAAATTCACTCACAAGGCATTGGTCGGCCCGGGGCTATAGCAGAAGACACTTGCCCAAAATGCCACGCAGTGGGACTGAACCCGGAACCATGTGGTTGGTTAGCAAGCTACTTACCACACAGCCATGTAGAATAGAAAACGTTTGCTCTAAGGTAGCTCACAGTGGGACTGAACCTAAGGCCATGTGGTTGCATATCTACTGTTTCTAGCAAATCAATCACCCCTGTACAAACAGCTGTTTTACTGATGTTGTTGCTGCTATTTCTTTGTTTGTTGAGTGAAGCAGTCTTCGTCCCAGAGCTCGCAAGATCACGCCTCTGTAATGGGAGAAGTCCGAAACGTGATCCTTTGCTATTCGTAAGACCCGCAGAAGAGAGAGCAGGTCAACCCCCCGACACCGAGAGCATCGACAGATGGATGAATGCGCATCCAGGCTCAGCGGTTGCGTAGGAAGTCGCGGACAAGAAACAGGAAGAAAGAGTGACAGAAAGTTGGAGCGAAAGAGTACAACAGGGGTCCCCACCATCCCCTGCTGGAGCCTCATGGAGCTTTAGGTGTTTTCGCTCAATAAACACACACAGCGCCCAGTCTGGGAACTGAAACCACAATCCTCCGACCGCGAGTCCACTGCCCTAACCATTGGACCATTGCGCCTCCCCTTGATGTTGGAGCGAAAGAGCACAACAGGGGTCGCCACCAACCCCTGCCAGAGCCTCATGGAGTTTTAGGTGTTTTCGCTCAATAAACACACACAACGCCCGGTCTGGGAATCAAAACCGCGATCTTCCGACCGCGAGACCGCTGCCCTAACCTCTAGGCCATTACGCCTCCACTGTTACTGCTGTTGATGTTGTTGTTGTTTGAAGAACTCCATTCTGAGAGAAGTGAACCATTGCGTTGTAGTTATCCAGTCATAAATCACTTTGGCATTGATCCAAGAATTAGTTGTGAACATCACTCTGCAGCTGCGATGCCAAGCGTGTCTGCAGTAACATGCAGCAGGCTTTTAGGGCAAACGTGATGAATTTTTTTTAAAAATTGATAAAATAGGCATAGGAGTGGCTGTGTGGTAAGTAGCTTGCTTACTAGCCACATGGTTCCTGGTTCATTCCCACTATGTGGCACTTTGGGTGAGTGTCTTCTACTATAGCCTCGGGCCAACCAAAGCCTTGTGAGTGGATTTGGTAGGCGGAAACTGAAAGAAGCCCATCGTATATATATATATATGTGTGTGTGTGTGTATATTTATATATATGTGTGTGTGTATGTGTGTGTGTGTGTGTGTATGTTTGTGTGTCTGTGTTTGTTCCCCCCTACTCAACATCGCTTGACAACTGATGGTGGTGTGTTCACGTCCCCCGTAACTTAGCGGATTGGCAAAAAAGACTGATAGAATAAGTACTGGGCTTACAAAGAATAAGTCCTGGGGGTCGATTGCTCAACTAAAGGCGGTGCTCCAGCATGGCCGCAGTCAAATGACTGAAACAAGTAAAAGAGTAAAAGAGTAAAATAAAATATAAAAGCAAAACTTAATAAAAAAAAAATTCTTTGCAATATAGGGTTATCTTTAACTGTACATTCTTTCAGTTATTGCCCTACTGTGGCCATGCTGGAGTACCACTTTGAATAAATCAACCCCAGCACCATTTTTTTTTTCTCCCTCCTTTTGAAATCTGGTGTTTATTCTATTGGTCCTCCTAGGGTCTCCTTTGCCAAACCTTTACTTCCCTGGGCATGGACACATTGAAACTCCGATGTCTGGCAGCTGACTTGGCAGACACCCATAAAATTATCAACCATCTTACAAACAATAACTCTGAGCACCTTTTCAAACTCCACCTGTCTAACACCCGTGGACATGTTTACAAAGTCAGAAAACAGCACAGCTCCCATGACCTTAGGAAACATTTTTTCACGCTGAGATTTGCTGAAGCATGGAACAAACTGCCGGCATCGGTTGTTAGTTGTCGGAGCACTGCATCCTTCAAAACTTCCATGCTTCCTGAGATTCACCAACACTTCACCTGATTTTCTCCCCTCCATACACACACAAGCATGTACCTGACTCATACGTTGTTCGCTTTCCAGACATTTGTACATTACTGCATGTGCTTTATACGCACTGTCTGACAAGTTGTGGTGCACCTGAGCACTGTATACAATAATTTCATTATTATTATTTTTTTTTTAACCTTTAGTATTTAAACCAGCTATATCTCGCCCAAATATTCTATTTGTTTTATGTTCAAACTGGTCAGATCCAGCCTCTCACACCTACTCTACAATGCCATTCTAAAACTATGCAATCACATCATAGAAACTACAAGATAATGCACGTGCGAAAGATAATGCAAGTGTGAATCAAAAGAGCAATATATTTGATAGAGTAATGCGAATGGCAAAGGGATTAAACTGTGGGGATGTAAACAAACCAGCACCGGTTGTCAAACGATGGCAGTGGGAAAACCAACATGCATGCATAGACACACATGCATGCATGTGTAAGACAGGCTTCCATGCAGTTTTCCTCCACTAAATTCAGTCAGAGGGTATTGGTCCGCTTGGGGTTGTAACAGAAGACACTTTGCCCAGAGAGCCATGAAGCGAGACTGAACCAAGAACCTTTTGGGTTGCAAAAGAGCTTCTTAACCACATAGCCATGCCCCCCCTACACACATTCTTTTATGCTTTTTCTTGTTTCAGTCACTTGACTGTGGTCATGATAGAACATCATCTTAAAGGGTTTTTCAGTGAAAGAAATCGACCTCAGGCCTTATTCTTTGTAAGCCTAATACTTATTCTATTGGTCTCTTTTGCTGGACCACTAAGTTATGGGGACATAAACACACCAGCATCGGTTGTCAAGCAATGGTGGAAGGACAAACACAGACACAAACACATACACACATAAATATCTCTGACTTTCTCTCTCTCTCTCTCTCCCTATATATATATATATATCATCATCATCATCATCATCATCATCGTTTAACGTCCGCTTTCCATGCTGGCATGGGTTGGACGGTTCAACTGGGGTCTGGGAAGCCTGAAGGCTGCACCAGGCCAGTCAGATCTGGTAGTGTTTCTACAGCTGGATGCCCTTCTTAACGCCAACCACTCCGTGAGTGTAGTGGGTGCTTTTTACGTGCCACCGACACAGGTGCCAGACGAGGCTGGCAAACGGCCACGATCGTGTGGTGCTTTTTACGTGCCACCGGCACAGGGGCCAGGCGAGGCTGGCAAACAGCCACGATCGGATGGTGCTTTTTACGTGCCACCGGCATGAGGCCAGTCGGGGCAGCGCTGGCAATGGCCAAGTTCGGATGGTTCTCTTACGTGTCACCGGCACTGGTACCACAACTACAAATGGGCTTCTTTCAGTTACCACCTAGCAAATCCACTCACAAGGCTTTGGTCAGCTTGAGGCTATAGTAGAAGACACTTGCCCAAGTTGTCACACGGTGGGACAGAACTCAGAACCATGTGGTTGGGAAGCAAGCTTCTTACCACACAGGCTTCCACACAGTTTCCATGAATCAAATCCTCTCTGAGTATTGTTAATGTAAACTATGATAGTTTGTCTATGTCAGTCCATCTGATACAGGTTAATTATTGTTAATTAACATTAATGCAAAGGCATGGCTGTATCGTTAGCAAGTTTATTTCCTTATAATAATTACTTTTAATTTAGGCACACTAGGCCAGCAAGTTTGACGCGAACAAGTGAATCAATTTTAATTAATTGATTTTAACAGTTCCAGAATCTGATTGGTTACTGTACATAATCTGTTCCAGAAAGATGAAGAGCAAAGTTCTTCTCCATCATCATCATCATCATCATCATCACCACCACCACCACCACCACCACCACCACCACTACCATCATCATCATCATCATCATCATCACCACCACCACCACCACCACCACCACAACCACCACCACCACCACCACCACCATCACCACCACCACCACCACACCACCACCATCATCATCATCATCATCATCATCATCATCATCATCACCACTACCACCACCACCACCACCATCATCATCATCATCATCATCATCATCATCATCATCATCATCATCATCATCATCATCATCATCATCATATCATCCCCATCATCCTCCTCCTCCTCCTCCTCCTTTAATGTCCATTATTTTTCATGCTGGCAAACTGGAGAACTGTACCATCAGGTTCCAGTCTGATTTGACGTGGTTTGCTATGGCTGGATGCCCTTCCTAAAACCAACCACTTTACGGTGTGTGCTGGGTGCTTTTTTATGTGGTACCAGAACAAGCACTTCCACGTGACACCAGTACGTGGCACTAACACAGGTCTCTTGCAGGCCAATCCTCTTCACCAAGGAGGAGTAACCTCAACAATTCTAATCCAAAGGACGACGGTTCAATCATTGGTTCGGGCAATGTATTGAATTTTTGAGCAATAGCAGTAAAAATGGATGTATCTGGTGCCTTCTCCTATTACACAAGCATTGAGTGGAGTGGATTAGTTGATAACATCGACCCCAAGATATAACTGATATTTTTTCCATTTTATTGACTCCTTAAAATATAAAACGTAAAGTCGACCTCAGCAACATTTGAACTCAGAATGTAAAGAGCTGAAAAAAGTATCACAGAACATGAAATTTTGCTAGATGGGGGAATAGTTGAAGACATTGACCCTTGGGTGATGACAACCCCAAAAGGGTAAAATGTAAAGTTGACCTCGGCACCATTTGAACTCATAATGTGAAGCCTGGTGACATACTTATTTCTTTATTGCTCACAAGGGGCTAAACATAGAGGGGACAAACAAGGACAGACAAAGGGATTAAGTTGGTTACATCAACCCCAATGTGTAACTGGTACTTAATTTATCAACCCCGAAAGGATGAAAGGCAAAGTCGACCTCGGCAGAATTTGTACTCAGAACATAACGGCAGATGAAATATCTATTTCTTTACTACACACAAGGGCTAAACATAGAGGGGACAAGCAAGGACAGACAAAAGGATTAAGTTGATTACATTGACCCCAGTGTGTAACTGGTACTTAATTTATCGACCCCAAAAGGATGAAAGGCAAAGTCAATCTCGGCAGAATTTGAACTCAGAACATGACGGCAGACAAAATACTGCTAAGTCAACAAATACATCAGAAATGACTTTTCAATTGACAACAGTCGATCAAGATCAGGTTATTCAATATCCTGTTGAATTTCTGAACACACTGAAACCAGGGGTATCACCGTATAACTTGACACTAAAACTGGGTGCTCCTATTATGTTGCTTAGAAATCTAGACCCATCTCACCTGTGATACAGAACTCGCTTAATTGTTACTTTCACAAAGCCCCATGTCCTACAGGCAAGAATCATAACAGGTAGTCACAAAGGAGAAAAAGTCTTTATTCACAAAATTCCTCTCACACTTACAAATGTTCGATTTGAATTTAAGATGCTTCAAGTTCCAGTCAAACTAAGTTTTGTGTGTGTGTATGTTTGTGTGTCTGTGTTTGTCCCCGCAATATCATTTGACAACCAATGGTGGTGTGTTTACATCCCCGTAACTTAGCGGTTCAGCAAAAGAGACAGATAGAATAAGTACTAGGCTTACAAAGAATAAGTCCTGGGGGTCAATTTGCTTGACTAAAGGCGGTGCTCCAGCCTGGCCACAGTCAAATGACTAAAAAAAAATAAAAGAGTAAGAGAGAGAGAGAGAGAGACGTATATCATAAAAACAGATGAATGGGTTATCTGGTTCTGTGGTAAATGTTTCTTTGAAAGTCAGCTGTGACATAAACATGTTACAGTCAGGTATAGAATACTCTCTCTTTTACTCTTTTATTTGTTTCAGTCATTTGACTGTAGCCATGCTGAAGCATTGCCTTTAGTCGAGCAAATCGACCCCAGGACTTATTCTTTGTAAGCCTAGTACTTATTCTATCGGTCTCTTTTGCCGAACCGCTAAGTTACGAGGACGTAAACACACCAGCATCGGGGTACAAACACAGACACACAAACATATACACACACATATATATATATATACATATATACGACGGGCTTCTTTCAGTTTCTGTCTACCAAATTCATTCACAAGGCTTTGGTCGGCCCGAGGCTATAGTTGAATGTGACGTAATGTGGTGTAGTGTGGCACGGTGAAGAATAACGTGAT
>NW_021834322.1:37500-50000 GCF_006345805.1 Octopus sinensis
GTTGTGATTCTTCGATTCTTTCTTTTAATTCTTTCTTGAAATTCTTCAACTTCTTTAAAAAAAATCTTTTTATATCAGTTTTTCTTTTCTCTTGTTTCTACAAAATCTATGGCAAAAAAAACCAAGTAACATGAAACTCAAACTAACACTTGTATGATCTCGCATTTCATTGATTAATTATTATCATTATTATTATTATTATTATTATTATTATTATTATTATTATTATTGAGTGAGAGAGCGGTACATGTCATCAAAGTGACACTGGGGTAAAAATATACAAAGCCCAGTATACCCATCATGACTACCCGTCTGATAAGGGTACACCAGGCACATGCATCACAACCATATGTGCGCGACATGGTGATCTCATATCAAGTTAAACAGCACATGATCTTACAGGTGGGGCTCAGTTAGAATTTCTTCAGGTCGAGTACTACCCCATCCCGCTCAAAATGTCCCTGAATAAGGGGTGTTTAAGGATGTTGAACAAAACACCCATGTTTCCAGAGGTGAATTATCCAAACTCCAAAGAATTCCTCTCAACACATGACTATGATGCTCCCCACTACTTCTGCTCGTGATCAGAGATGCACATATCGTCAGCCACTAAGGGACATGCTCAACTGGTTAAGGTCAAGCAACTGACAAGCAAATCTGTGGTATTGAGCAGAATATTTGCTGTAGCCCATCTTTTATACCAAGACAAAACAATTATTTTTATTATTATTATTATTGAGTGAGAGAGCAGTTCATGCCATCAAAGTGACACTGGGGTAAAATATACGAAGCCCAGTATACCCATCATGATTTCCCATCTGATAAGGGTACACCAGACACATGCATCACAACCATATGTGTGCGACATGGTGATCTCATATCAAGATAAACAGCACATGACCTTGCAGGTAGGGCCCAGTTAGAATTTCTTCAGGTCGAGTACTATCCAATCCTGCTCAAAAGGTCCTTGAATAAGGGTTGTTTAAGGATGTTGAATGAAATAGCCACCCATGTTTCCAGGAGTGAATTGTTGAAACCCAAAAGAATCCCTCTCAACACATGGCTATGATGCTCCCCCACTACTTCTGCTCATGATCAGAGATGCACATATCGTCAGCCACTAAGGGACATGCTCAACTGGTTAAGGTCAAACAACTGACAAGCAAATCTGTGGTATTGAGCAGAATATTTGCTGTAGCCCATCTTTTATACCAAGACAAAACAATGTACATGATAACACTTCCAATCAGTTGAGAACAAAAGCCATGATAGCCACTGTCTGGTACTGCATCAGGGCATTTATTATTATTATTATTATTATTATTATTATTATTATTATTATTATTATTATTATATTATTATTATTATTATTCAGGTGGTGAGCTAGCAGAATCGTTAGCAAGTCAGGTGAAATGCTTAGTGTCATTTCGTCCATCTTTACATTCTTAGTTCAAATTCCACCAAGGTCGACCTTGCCTTTCATCCTTTTGGGGTTGATAAAAATAAGTACCAGTTGAATACTGGGGTTGATGTATTAACTCCACCCCATCCCACAAAATTGCTGCCCTTGTGGCAAAATTTAAAACCATTAATATTATTAGTATTATCAAGGTGACGAGCTGGCAGAACCGTTAGCACGCTGGGCAAAATGCTTAGCGGCATTTCGTCCGTCTTTACATTCTGAGTTCAAATTCTACAAAACTGACTTTGCCTTTCATCCTTTTGGAATCGATAAATTCAGTACCAGTGAGACACTGGGGTCAATATAATCGACTGGTCTCCTCCCCTATAAATTTCAGGCCTTGTGCCTTTAGTAGAAAAGATTATTATTATGAGTAAGGCTCCAGCTGGTAAAATTGTTAGCACACTGAGGAAAATGCCTAGTGGTATTTGATCCATCCTCACATTCTGAGTTCAAATTCTGCTGAGGTTGACTTTGCCTTTCATCCTTTGCGGGTCGATAAAATAAATGCTAGTTGAGTACTAGGGCCATGTAATCAACTTATCACCTCTCCACTAAACATTGCTGGCCTTGTACCAAATTTTGAAACCATTATAATTATTATTGAAAGTGGCAAGCTGTCTGAGCCATTAGCATACTGGACAGAGTGCTTAGCAGTATGTCATCAGGCAGAAGGCAGCGAGCTGGCAGAATCGTTAGCACACCGGGCGAAATGCTTAGCAGTATTTCGTCTGCCCCTACATTCTGAGTTCAAACTCTGCCAAGGTCGACTTTGCCTTTCATCCTTTCGGGGGTCAATTAAATAAATACCAGTTACACCCTGGGATCGATATAATCGACTTAATCCATTTGTCTGTCCTTGTTTGTCCCCTCTGTGTTTAGCCCCTTGTGGGTAGTAAAGAACTAGGTGTTTCGTCTTCCGCTATGTTCTGAGTTCAAATTCCGCTGAGGTCTGCTTTGCCTTTCATCCTTTCGAGGTCAATTAAATAAGTACCAGTTACACACTGGGGTCAATGTAATCGACTTCATCTCTTTCTCTGTCCTTGTTTGTCCCCTCTGTGTTTAGCCCTTGTGGGCAATAAAGAAATAAGTATGTCATCAGGTTTCACATTATGAGTTCAAATCTTGCTGAGGTCGACTTTACATTTTATTCTTTTGGGGTAGTCATCACCCTAGAGTCAATGTCTTCAACTATTCCCCCATCTAGCAAAATTTCATGCTCTGTGGTACCTCTTTCAGCTCTTTACATTCTGAGTTCAAATGTTGCAGAGGTCGACTTTATGTTTTATATTTCAAGGAGTCAATAAAATGGAAAAAATATCAGTTATATCTTGGGGTTGATGTTATCAACTACTCCACTCCACTCCACTCAATGCCTGTGTAATAAAAGAAGGCACCAGATACATCCATTTTTACTGCTATTGCTCAAAAATTCAATACATTGGTGCAGCAGTGGCTGTGTAGTAAGCAGCTTGTTTACCAACCACATGGTTCCGGGTTCAGTCCCACTGCATGGCACATTGGGCAAGTGTCTTCTACTATAGCCTCAGGCCGACCAAAGCATTGTGAGTGGATTTGTTTGATGGAAACTGAAAGAAACCCTTCGTATATATGTATATATATATATGTGTGTGCGTGTATGTTTGTGTTTGTCCCCCTAGCATTGCTTGACAACCGATGCTGGTGTGTTTACGTCCCTGTCACTTAGCGGTTCGGCAAAAGAGACTGATAGAATAAGTACTGGGCTTACAAAAGAATAAGTCCTGGGGTTGAGTTGCTCGATTAAAGGCAGTGCTCCAGCATGGCCGCAGTCAAATGACTGAAACAAGTAAAATAGTAAAAAGAGAGAGTATTGCCCGAACCAACGATTGAACCTTTGTCCTTTGGATTAGAAGCCCAACACAACAATCACAAGGCCATATATACACACTCAGAAATATATGCTTATCCAGCTTAGAAGTTCACTTTCCAAGCATATATAAGGGAATGCTGAAAAGTTCCTGGCTTTAAGGGTCTCATGAAAGGCCTGGATGAACTTTTTATCAATATATATATATATATGTATGTATGTATGTATGTATGTATGTATGTGTATATGTGTTATGTATGTATGTATATACATGTATGTATTAATGTATGTATGTATGTATATATATATATATGTATGTATGTATGTATGTATGTATGTATGTATGTATGTATGTATGTATATGTATGTATGTGTATGTATGTATGTATATACATGTATGTATATATGTATGTATATATGTATATATATAGTATTATATGTATGTATATATGTATGTATGTATGTATGTATGTATGTATGTATGTATGTATGTATGTATGTATGTATATATGTATGTATGTATGTATGTATGTATATATATCCTTTTTTTTCTCTCCTTTTTTCTCTCCTTGTTTTTTTTCTGTGTATCTTTCTGTCGAAGAGCATAGGCTCGAAATGTAAAAGACTTGTTTTATTTCTATTCCTGAGCACTATACTAATACATTTGTTTGTTTGTACTCCACCTGCCTTCATCTTTTGTTTATTTTCGTAAAGTTCTTTTACAGGACTTAGAAAAACTGAAGGACCACTGCAATAAGTGTGTGGATCTGAGGGGAGGAATATGGATGGCAGAACTTTGGCAGTTCATATCCAACATTTACAAACCATCATGGATCATACTCTAAATTCTAAAAATAAAATAAGTTAAAATAAAATTCAATAAAAAGTAAAAATTTGTGAAGCGGAAAATAGAAGATTTTGTGTAATAGTATTTTTCTTAAATATCTTAAATTATCCATTATTTACATAAAAATTCTATAAAAAAAGAAGAAAACAAAAACAAAAATAAAGAGAAGAATCTATACAAATACAATGGTTGTTTCAATTTTGGAAATAATGAAGAATTCAGTAACTTGATTGTTATTAAGTTGGTGTTTGGAGCCAAGATTAAAATGAAATTTTGACGAAAGGTTTTTAATTTAAACCACTTTACAGCAGAAAGCTTGCATCAGAGAAGCAGAGGCAGTCTCTGGAGGGTTGATTCCAAAAGAGCTAACCATTTTGGTACCATATTTCAAATGAAATACTCTGCCTTTTGTTCCACTTAATTTTGAAAATACTCTTTTACTCTTTTACTCGTTTCAGTCATTTGACTGCGGCCATGCTGGAGCACCACCTTTAGTCGAGCAAATCGATCCTAGGACTTATTCTTTGTAAGCCTAGTACTTATTCTATCGGTCTCTTTTGCCGGACCGCTAAGTTACGGGGACGTAAACACACCAGCACCGGTTGTCAAGCGATCTTGGGGGTGGGGGACAAACACAGACATACAAACACAGACATACAAACACACACAATATATATATACATATATACGACGGGCTTCTTTCAGTTTCCATCTACCAAATCCATTCATAAGGCTTTGGTTGACCTGAGGCTATAGCAGAAGACACTCGCCCAAGGTGCTACACAGTGGGTCCGATGGGCTTCTTTCAGTTTCCATCAGCCAAATCTAATCATAAGACACTTGAAGACACTTGCCTGAGATGCCACGCAGTGGAACTCAACCTGGAACCATGTGGTTAAGAATCAAATTTCTTATCACTCAGTCACACCTGTGCCTATTTGCTCAATAACACAACATACTCCACCCAAGAATTGAAACCACAATTGCAAGATTATGAGTGCAACATCCTAACAACTAAACCACTGCCTTCAATATATCTATACAGTATGATGGCTGTGTGGTAAGTAGCTTGCTAAACAACCACATGATTCCAGGTTCAGTCCCACTGCGTGGCATCTTGGGCAAGTGACTTCTACTATAGCCTCGGGCAGACCAAAGCCTTGTGAGTGGATTTGGTAGACGGAAACTGAAAGAAGCCCATCGTATATATGTATATATATGCGTGTGTGTGTTTGTGTGTCTGTGTTTGTCCCCCTAGCATTGCTTGACAACCGATGCTGGTGTGTTTATGTCCCCGTTACTTAGCGGTTTGGCAAAAGAGACCGATAGAATAAGTCCTGGGGTTGAGTTGCTCGATTAAAGGCGGTGCTCCAGCATGGCCGCAGTCAAATGACTGAAACAAGTAAAAGAGAGTAAAAGAGAGTGTATCTGTTTCAAATTTTGGCACAAAGCCAGCAATTTTGAGGGATGGGGCTAAGTCAATTACATCAACACCAGTATTAAACTGGTACTTATTTTAACGAATCTCAAATTCCGCTGAGGTAGACTTTGCCTTTCATTCTTTCGGGGTCGATAAATTAAGTACCAGTTACGCACTGGGGTCGATGTAATCGACTTAATCCTTTTGTCTTTCCTCGTTTGTCCCCTCTGTGTTTAGCCCCTTGTGGGTAGTAAAGAAATAGGTATTTCATCTGCCGTTATGTTCTGAGTTCAAATTCCGCCAAAGTCATCTTTGCCTTTCATCCTTTCGGGGTCGATAAATTAAGTATCAGTTACACACTGGGGTTGATGTAATCGACTTAATCCCTTTGTCTGTCCTTGTTTGTCCCCTCTATGTTTAGCCCCTTGTGGACAATAAAGAAATAAGAAATTGGGGGCTGGTGAAATCACAGGTTTCTTCTGACCCTTTCTGGAGATATAGCAAGGAACTGAATCCTACTACCACACATATGGCCTTCCAGCAGCAACCCTCTCCAGTTAAGGATTGACCACAGTCTCTGGTAGCTTCATGTAGACATCAGAATTGTACCTAAGTACCTAAGTAAAAGAGTAAAGAGCAAATCGACCCCAGGACTTATTCTTAGTAAGCCTAGTACTTATTCTATCGGGCTCTTTTGCCGAACCGCTAAGTTATGGGGACGTAAACACACCAGCATTGGTTGTCAAGCGATATTGGGGGGCACAAACACAGACACACACGCACACACACACACATATATATATATATATACATACAACAGGCCTCTTTCAGTTTCAGTCTACCAAATCCACTCACAAGGCTTTGGTCAGCCTGAGGCTATAGTAGAAGACACTTGCCCAAGGTATCATGCAGTGGGACTGAACCCAGAACCATGTGGTTGGTAAGCAAGTTACTTACCACACAGCCACTCTGACGCCTATGGAATATGGAATTTTTAAAGGAAATTTTTCACTAAGGTTCACTTTAACCACTTCCTTACCATATTTCTGTTAAAATACACTTTATTTCAATTAATCCTGAAAATAATGAATCTTTTAGGAATATACTTTTGACATTATTAAGATGGTGTTTGGGACATTATTAAGTTGATGATTTGAACATTATTAAAACGTTGACTTATAGATGCACAGTATTTTGTTATGCAACCTTAATATACTACAAAGTATATTAAACGTTTCTATAAATCAATACCATGTACTTCTGTGTTAGCAGTGTACTTAAATTGTGTGTTTAGGTCATCTTTACAGATTGGATATGAAACATCGTAACAAAATTAGTGTGGCTATAATTTCTATAGAAAATCTATAAAGATGACCTTAACACATATTAAACTGGTGTTCAAGACATTATTAAGTTTTATATCGTTGACAAATATTGGATATATATAATTTAATGATGCGGAGATAAAATTAATGGGTTCACACAACATAGTTCACAAGACTCCAAAATGCCCTCTCAATCGACTCCTACTGACCTCTGTCTCAACCAATATGCTACTAAGAGTTCAGCTAGTACATTATTATACTTGTGTTCAATACGTTATGAAGGTGATGTTTAAAACATTATTAAATTGTTATTTTGAATACTATTAAGCTGATGTTTGGGACTATGGCCCCGTTGTGGCCCTAGCGCAATGTCTGATACAAGTAAAAGGTATACATACATACAAATGTATACATACGTTTTTCATGCATATTTATACAAATATATCTATATAAACAAATATGCATATCTGTGTATACATACATTTATATACATTCACACATTAATATACATGTATATATATATATATATACATGTATATATATATTATGGCTGCCCCCTCGTTATCGAGTATGGCCATTGCACGAAGCTTAACTGTTTCTGGTGCTGTGATCGAATGTGATTTTTTAGCCCAGCTAAAGATCTACAATGTCTTGTACAGAATTGGCAACTAAAACCTTTACCGGTAATAGCCGGCTGTAGTTGTATCTGGGCTTCATGTACCTTTCCATGTTGTTTAAGTCCTCCTGCCAAATTACACTCTCTTCCACATGTCATATTCTCTTTTACTCTTTTACTTGTTTCAGTCATTTGACTGCGGCCATGCTGGAGCACCACCTTTTTTTTAATCGAGCAACTCGACCCCGGGACTTATTCTTTTGTAAGCCCAGTACTTATTCTATCGGTCTCTTTTGCCCAACCGCTAAGTGACGGGGGACATAAACACACCAGCATTGGTTGTCAAGCAATGCTAGGGGGACAAACACAGACACACAAACACATACGCACACACATATATATATATATATATATACATATATACGACGGGCTTCTTTCAGTTTCCATCAACCAAATCCACTCACAAGGCTTTGGTCGGCCCGAGGCTATAGTAGAAGACACTTGCCCAAGATGCCATGCAGTGGGACTGAACCCGGAACCATGTGGTTGGTTAGCAAGCTACTTACCACACAGCCACTCCTGTATATATATATATATATACACACACACATATATCTATATCTATCTATCTATATAAAACAAAATATGGGGGTTTAGCTCACATGTGATCTGAAGAACTAAACTGGCAACCCCACCAAGTTTGCTTGGTGAGGAGGGTGTTTATTGGACACCCTGCGGGATGACAAACAAAATCCATCAAACTACGATCTGACCATGCAACAGGTTGTACTGGGTTACATGTTACCAGTAGCACTCGAAAGTGACTTGACATAGATATATATATATATAGATAGATATATAAACACACGTGTTTAGAGAAAATGTCAAGGCAGGAATGTGAAAGAGAAAGAATATATAGAATGAATGAAAATAGGTAAGAGAGAGAATTAGCGTGAGAAAGAAGACTAGAGATGGACTTTGTACCCAAACCAAGGCAACACACATATCAGGAGGAGGAGGGTGGCATAGGGGGTTCAGGTGGTGGTGGTGAGTGGGGGGGGGTGGTGGCACAGCATGTGGACAACAAGTACTTGGTTATTAGGAAAACCTTTTGAAGGGTTACTCACCGACAGTGAGTGTGTGTGTACATACATGAATGTGTGAGTGAGTGTGTGTGTGTGTGTATACATATCTACGTATATACATATATATATATATATATATATATATATTATATATATATATTATATATAATATATGTATGTATATTGTTGTGAATATATATACATGTGTGACGATATGTGCGAATATATATATATATATATATATATATATACATATATATATATGTGTATGTATATGAGTTTATGAGTGGGGTGTGTGGGGTGTGTGGCCACAAGTAAATATAAAGTGACAGCTAAGAATTACAAATGATAGTAGATATTATAAGTACCCATTTGATATAGGGAAATAAACATTATGGACCCACTGAAGTGTCGCTTATGATTTATATATGCATATACATACACACACACACACACTCATATATATACATATGCATGCATCATGTGTGGTGTGTGTGTGTATATATATATACACACACATATAGAAGGCGTATATACACACACGTATAGAAGGCGGTGAGCTGGCAGAAATGTTAGCACACCGGGCAATATGCATAGACGTATTTCGTCTGCCGTTACGTTCTGAGTTCAAATTCCGCCGAGGTCGACTTTGCCTTTCATCCTTTCGGGGTCGATAAATTAAGTACCAGTTACGCACTGGGGTCGATGTAATCTACTTAATCCCTTTGTCTGTTCTTGTTTGTCCCCTCTATGTTTAGCCCCTTGTGGGCAGTAAAGAAATATATATATATATATATATATAATATATTTATAGACCCACACATATATACATATATATATATACACACATATACACATAAATTCTTTAAATTCTTTAAAATGTTTCAGCTTTAAAGCTGCGGTCATGCTGGGGCACCACTGTTAACTGAGCTACACCATTATTTGAAACCTCTTCTGACATGTGGCATCCGGCCAATGCCCTCCCCTGTGTCTCCCACCACAAGGCAGGCCCATCTAGAGCCCCCTGACAGGAAGAGATCCAGATCTGCTTTAAAGAAACCTACATCTACACCACGCAGGTCTCCCAAACATTTTGGAAGGATATTGAAGAGCTGTGGGCCCCTGAAACCCAAGCTGCTGCAGCACCTGATCCTGTAATTTGATAGCAATGCTGAGATCCCCAGCACCATGCAGCAGTGCCCCGCACTGCAGTTTGAGTAACTTCAATGCCAAAGCAAGGCACAAGGTCCTCCAAGATTCTCCATCACTGCACACCCCTCCTGCCCTCACTCCAGGATATAAAGCTTAATAATGTCTTGGACACCAGTTTCCTAGTAGCTGATATGTTGCACTGAGATGATTTTCTTAGTGTAGCTTCATTGGATTGCCTCAAGTCCCACTGTGAATTTTATATTTAGCTGCATGTTGTTGTCCTCAGCCAACTTATATATTACGTCCAACTCCCATTGCAGATGTGCAATATTTACAGGATTTTGTATCATCTGAGAGACTTTTCTATCATCTGCATAACTAGCAAGGGTGTCTATCTGAGCAAGAGAAGGTCACTATTACTAGCAATGGAACACCACTTGCTGTTTGTATGTATATACGTACATATATATATATATATAAATTAAGATTTTTTTATTTTGTATATATATATATATCTACATATATATGTATATATACATATATATGATTCAATATGTGACCGTGTGTGTATCGTTGGCGATTTTCCTTCTCCGTCTTCTCTTCCTTGGACCATTCCTTTTCCTATGTTTCTGACGAAGAGCTCCACTCGATATGTTAAATTCTCCTTCTTTCTTTCTTTCCTTTCCTGAGTGTCCAATAACACTATACATGTTCCACGTCCTCGCGTTCTTGTATTTTCTCTTTGTTCATGTTTGGATTAACTATATATATACATAATTATATATATATATATATATATTATATATATATATATACACACACATACACATACATATGTACATAAATACATACATGTGTATGTTCATACATTCATACCAACATACAAACAAATACATACATGAATACATACATATATTACATACATACATTCCTTGTCTGATAACCTTAAATATATGCCCAGAGAAGTTGTACGATTCTACCACGTTGTATGATCAACTAAAAGAATGAGTGAATATCAGAAGACAATGCATGAATATGTTAGTAGAAGGCACCAGGACGATAGTAACATTGATCACCAAAGCAGTCTCTCACAGACCAACAACCAGATTAATAACTCTGAAGGGCATGCACTTGCAATCCAATAACAAGAAATATCAACCAAATACCTGATGCACAAAAGGGACAGAGATGCAGGAAAAGCACCAAAATGAGCAGGAGTGGCTGTGTGGTAAGTAGCTTGCTAACCAACTACATGGTTCCGGGTTCAGTCCCACTGCGTGGCACCTTGGGCAAGTGTCTTCTGCTATAGCCCCGGGCCGACCAATGCCTTGTGAGTGGATTCGGTAGACGGAAACTGAAAGAAGCCTGTCGTATATATGTATATATGTGTATGTGTGTGTGTGTTTGTGTGTCTGTGTTTGTATCCCTAGCACTGCTTGACAACTGATGCTGGTGTGTTTATATCCCCGTCACTTAGCGGTTCGGCAAAACAGACCGATAGAATAAGTACTGGGCTTACAAAGAATAAGTCCCGGGGTCGATTTGCTCGACTAAAAGGCGGTGCTCCAGTATGGCCGCAGTCAAATGACTGAAACAAGTAAAAGAGTAAAAGAGTAAGAGTAACTGATGCAGACTTTGTAGAGTTAACACTGAAGATATCAGCCACATCATAAGCAGTTATCCAAAAATGTCATCGCAGTATTATCTACCGATGAGACATGATGCTGTAGCTATGACACTGTATAATGAGATCTGTTGAAAGGATAATCCTGAGGACAAATAGGAACCTACATTATGGTAGAAGCCATAGCAACTCATGTTGGTGGAATGTCCCAGTGAAAACCTAAATAAAATGTAAGCATAATAGACCTGACATAGTGATTTGGGATAGAGAAGAGAAACTGTGTAGAGTTACAGAAATCAGTTGCCCAGCGGATGGTAACATAAAGCTAAAGATCAGCACAAAAGAAAATACCCATGCTGAACTACTGAGGAATCGACAGCTATTCAATCCAGATTTATACCTGTAATTATTGGGGTACTGGGATATGTAACACACTGCTTAAATACCAATGTTGAGAAATTAGGCTTCTCAAAACCAGAAAAGAGGAAGTTGATTCGAAGAATACAGATCCAATCCATCACTGGAACTGTAAAAATTTGTAAAACTTTCCAGAAGTTTATCATTTAAGTATATATGAGCATGACTAGATATGCAACTATACGCATGAGAATACATACATACAGCAAAACATGCAAATCTGCACATATACATACATACATACATACATACATACACTGTTTTTGATGTTGAAATACCAATGAAGGAGCCTTGGATTTAGGTTAAAAACTGGCTTTCTCTATTGGCAAGAAAATTTGAAATAAAACTGAAAAATAGGCGTAGGAGTGGTTGTGTGTTAAGTAGCTTGCTTATGAACTACAAGGTTCCGGGTTCAGTCCCACAGCATAGCACCTTGGGCAAGTGTCTCCTGCTCTAGCCTCAGGCCAACCAAAGCCTTGTGAGTGGATTTGGTAGACGGAAACTGAAAGAAGCCTGTCGTATATGTGTGTGTATATATATATATATATATATATATATATACTCTTTACTCTTTTACTTGTTTCAGTCATTTGACTGCGGCCATGCTGGAGCACTGCCTTTAGTCGAGCAACTCGACCCCGTAAGCACAGTACTTATTCTATCGGTCTCTTTTGCCGAACCGCTAAGTGACGGGGACGTAAAC
>NW_021834322.1:52500-62500 GCF_006345805.1 Octopus sinensis
TTCTGAGTTCAAATTCCGCCGAGGTCGACTTTGCCTTTCATCCTTTCGGGGTCGATAAATTAAGTACCAGTTATGCACTGGGGTGGATATAATCGACTTGATCTGTTTGTATGTTCTTGTTTGTACCCTCTATGTTTAGCCCCTTGTGGGTAGTAAAGAAATAGATATGTAAGAAGGGCATTGGTAGAAATTCCATGCATGGTAGCCAGTGCAAGCTTTGGACACATAAGAGGTGTAGTGGTATCATGGAAATATTAACAGAGAAAATAGTCTTTGTGTGTGGCAAATGTGCAGGTATAGTAATCACTAAAAATGCATAGACTCCCTAAAATGATTGGGGGATCATTAGAAGTAGGAGATAGCTTCTGTTGCCTAGGAGACCAAGTTAGTATTGGGGGAGAACGTTCTGAAAGTGTCGTTGCTAGAATAAGATTGGGCTGGTCAAAGTTCATAGAGTTTCCACCTTTGATGGTAACTAAGGTGCTGTCCATCGGAGTGAAAGGTAGGTTGTATGATGCCTGTGTATGTACAGCTATGTTGCACGACAGTGAAACATAGAATTTGATTATAGAAGACTTGCAAAAGCTTGAAAGAAATGAAGCCAGCATGCTCTGCTGGATGGGTAGTGTCAGTGCGCATACACAAGAGAGTGTGAATGATTTAAGGTATAAGAGGCATCAGATATTGTGTGCAAGAGAGAAGACTGTGCTAGTTTGTATATATATAGATGTACATGTAATATGTACACATATATACATGCACTAGCACTATGACCCGACAACAACGGGTCATAATGCTAGTATATATATATATATATATACCCACACATACACACGTGCATGCACACACACATATATAAACACACATATAAGGAGGAGACCCCCTTTGGTCATGACTGACCATGGGATTGCACCTAGAAAGTTACCCTCTGAGACACAAGTCAGGGCAAGATTGCTTATGGAAGACCAGCAGTCACCCATGCACACCAGCCTCCCCTTTCTGTGCCACCGCTGTTATCCAAAAGAAAGGCAAAGGGGCCAATACAGCTTGGCACTTGTGATGTTGCAACTCATTTCTACAGCTGTGCCTTCACAAACATATGTGTGTGTAAAACATACATATACTCACACACACACACACAGACACACACGTGTTCAGGGGTCAGACAAAATAATGAAAATACCTTGCATCATAGCATCATAATTTTGAAATATCTATAAAACCATCAAAGTTTGTTTATTTTTATGCTTTCTGATTTATTAATAGTGTTGCTTAAGATGTTTTGCTAAAATTGATGTTTCTTTTCAGATATCATCAGAAAAAGGTAATTAAAATTCATTAAAAGGACAGATCTATCAGACTTTGAAAGAGGTCAAATTGTTGGTGCTCGTATGGCAGGCGCTAGCGTAATGAAAGCAGTTGAAATGTTTGGTTTATCAAGAAGTAGTGACTCGAAAGTAATGACAACCTTTGAGAAAGAGGGAAAAACTTTGTCAAAACAAAACTCCGGAAGAAAACCAAAACTTTCAGATAGGAACCATCGGATTCTTACGCGAATTGTTAAAAAGTATCACAAAAGTACAGCTCCCAAAATTACTGCAGAGCTTAATGACTACCTCGAGAACCCAGTTTCCACAAAAACTGTTTGCTGGGAGCTGCACAAAGCTGGGTGCAATCAGAAAGCCATTGCTTTCAAAAACAAACATTGCAAAGCATTTAGAGTGGAGTAAAACCCTACAGAATTGGTCCCTGGAGCAGTGGAAGAATGTTATTTTCTTGGACGAGTCATCCTTTACCGTATTTCCAACCACTGGTTGAGTATACATGTGGAGAGAGCCAAAAGAAGCATTTGACCCAGACTGCCTTCTTCCAACTGTTAAACATGGAGGAGGATCTGTGATTATCTGGAAGGGCTATATCTTGGGAATTCACCAGCCCAATGGTTTCCCTTCATGGCAGAATTAATAGTCAAGACTATTTAAACATTTTATCTGTTCAAATTCATCCTATGTTTGCAGAACTGTTTCCGGGGGGAAACACAATCTTTCAGGATGATAATGCACCAATTCACACAGCTAAAGTTGTTACTGAATGGCATGAAGAACATTCTAGTGAAGTTGAGCATCTTATCTGGCCACCACAAGGCTTTGGTCAGCCCAAGGCTAGAGTGAAAGACACTAGTTCATGTTGTCATGCAGTAAGACTGAACCTGGAACCATGTCGTTGGGAAGCAGACTCCTTACCACAAAGCCACACCTTGCCAGCTGTCTCTGTTACTGCAGTTTTTTGGCCCCAGGCTGACCAAAGCCTTGTGGGTGGATTTGTTAGACAAAAACTGAAAGAAGCCCATCGTATATATGTATGTATGTATATATATATATATATCATCATCATCGTTTATGTATGGGGGTGTATATGTTTGTGTGTATGTTTTTGTCCCCCCCCCAGCATCACTTGACGATCGATGCTGGTGTGTTTACGTCCCTGTAACTTAGCGGTTCGGCAAAAGAGACCAATAGAATAAGTACTAGGCTTACAAAGAATAAGTCCTGGGGTCGATGTGCTTGACTAAAAGCGGTGGTCCAGCATGGCCACAGTCAAATGACTGAAATAAATAAAAGAGTAAAGAGTATATATGTGTATATATATCATCATCATCATCATCATCGTTTAGTGTCCGCTTTCCATGCTAGCATGGGTTGGACGGGTCAACTGGGGTCTGGGAAGCCAGAAGGCTGCACCAGGCCCAGTTTAATCTGGCAGTGATTCTACGGCTGGATGCCCTTCCTAACGCCGAATATATATATATATATATATATAAGTTGAGTTAAAATTTAGATTCAGATGAATATGGTACTTACGTTGAAGGCACCAGAATTTAGTATGGTATTATCCATATAATTTAAAATAAGGTGATTATAATCAAAATAAGCAACATTACCTCTGGATATCCTTGTTGCTTATTTTAATATATACATATATATATATATATATATATATATATATAGGAGGAAGAGAGTGGAAACTCACCACAGGGCAAGTGGACAGCAGAAGTCTTAATCTTCAAAAGAAGAACTCCTGCAAAGCAAAATTTTTTACCTGTTAGTTCCTGACGCTCTAAGGGAGCCAGGCTCACCCATATAGTAACTCCCAGATGTCCTTCTACTATTAATATATAAATGCCACCTTCAGTGGGGATTGAACCTGAAATTTTGGGGATGAGCTTATTGCTCAGCCACTCAAGCCATATGACTTTTTGCTGTTCCAAACTAGGTTCCTTTCCTCCTATGTTTAGTGGCTTGCTCTATTCCTTTTCAGTTCCATCCATCCTGTCTTTTTGTCCATAACCATATTCAGCTCTTCTCACCTGTCTCTGACAGGTGTCTCTTTATCGTTATTCTTTTGCAACATTTGATTCTTAGCTGACCAAGTACTTGGCACAAGACACCATGACAAACCAAGCTGGTCAAGTAGTTGGCAGATGGATGCTGTGAGAAACTGAGCTGACCTCGGAGTGACCACATAGATGCTGCAACAAAGATGACCTTGGAGTGGCCACATAGATGCTGCAACAAAGATGACCTTGGAGTGACCACATAGATGCTGCAACAAAGATGACCTTGGAGTGGCCACATAGATGCTGTCACAAACCATGATGACCTGGTGGTTGGCAGATGGATGCTGTGATAAACCAAGCTGACCAAGTAGTGGTCACTGGTTACTGTAACAAACTAAGCTGACCTGTAGTTCACACACAGACAACGTAACAAACCCAGCTGACCAAGCAGTTGGCACATTGATGCTGTGACAAGCTCCAATGACCTAGTAGTTGGTGTATGGATGCTTCGATAAATTAAGCTGACTGAGGAGTGGCCACAGAGATGCTGTTAGAAAGGAAATTGACCTAGCAGTTGACACATGGACACTAAAACAAACTGAAGTGAATGCTATAACAAACATGTATAAATGGAAAACGAAGAAAAATGGTTGAGAGAAAGAAGAAACCAATTTTTGAAGCGTATCAGAGAGAGGTCCAAGAGTACATGAAGTACAGCGATGACTGTACAACTATTACCTAATATTCTAAAATAATATACACCCAAGAATAATTAAATTAAACTAAACTATATTAACATAACACACGACGAAATATTAAAATTATTACCAATAAAATCAATAAAATTAAATAATCTATTTTATACTCAAATGGAATTAAAAATTCATACTATTAAGATACTTATTATTTCTTTGATCTGAGACCTCCTTCGGTCACGACACAGACCATGGGATTGAACCTAGAAAGTTAGCCTCCCAGTCACAAGTCCGGGCAAGGCTGTTTATGGTAGACCAGCAGTCGAAACCACACACTCATATTTTATGCTTGTTTAGAGGGCAATTTGATGAAATCAACCACTAATTAAATCCCTGGTGTCTGTCTTATATTACTAACCCTGGAAGAATGAAAGATAGATGTTGACCTTAACAGCATATGGAATTACAAACCAAACTTCTTATCAGACAACCACACCTGCACCTACCAATATTCAATTACAAAAATGTAATAGAATTTTTTTAGACATTGAATGGCCAGGAGGGTCCACCCAAGTAAAAGAGGAATCAAAGGGGTGCATAGGTAGGAAAATGGTTGAGAACCACTAATCTAGCAGTTATATCTGACACTGCTGAGACCCACTTCAGTCATGACTGACCATGGGATTGCATCTAGAAAGTTACCCTCCCAGGCACAAGTCCGGGCAAGGTTGTTTATGGAAGACCAGCAATCGCCCATGCATACAGGCCTCCCCTCTCCATGCCACGAGTGTTATCCAAAGGAAAGGCAAAGGGGCTGATAGAACTTGGCACCTGTGACATCACAGCTGAGTGATCTGAAACAACGTGAAATAAAGTGCCTTGCTCAAGAACACAACACGCAGCCCCATCCGGGATTCAAACTCATTACCTCAAGATCGTAAGCTCGATACTCTAACCACTGAGCCATGTGCCTTCACTTATATGTGTGTGTGTGTGTGTGTATGTATATATATATATATATATATATATATATATATATATATTATATATATATAGGCGCAGGAGTGGCTGTGTCGTAAGTAGCTTGCTAACCAACCACATGGTTCCGGGTTCAGTCCCACTGCGTGGCATCTTGGACAAGTCTCTTCTGCTATAGCCCTTGGCCGACCAATGCCTTGTGAGTAGATTTGGTAGACGGAAACTGAAAGAAGCCTGTCGTATATATGTATATATATATGTGTGTGTGTGTTTGTGTGTCTGTGTTTGTCTCCCTAGCATTGCTTGACGACCGATGCTGGTGTGTTTACGTCTCCGTCACTTAGCGGTTCGGCAAAAGAGACCGATAGAATAAGTACTGGGCTTACAAAGAATAAGTCCCGGGGTCGATTTGCTCGACTAAAGGCGGTGCTCCAGCATGGCCACAGTGAAATGACTGAAACAAGTAAAAGAGAAAAGAGAATATATATATATATATATATATATATGCTGAGACCCCTTTTAGTCATGAATGACCATGGCTTGCACCTAGAAAGTTAGCCTCCCAGGCACAAGTCTGGCCAAGGTTGTTTATGGAAGACCAGCACTCATGTTACCCAAGGGAAAGGCAAAGGGGCTGATACAGCTTGGCACCAGTGACGTCGCAACTCATTTCTACAGCTGAGTGAACAGGAGCAACGTGAAATAAAGTGTCTTGCTCAAGAACACAACACGCATCCCAGTCCGGGATTTGAACTCACAACCTCACGATCGTAAGCTCGACGCTCTAACCACTGAGCCATGCACCTTCACATGCATTACCAATAGTATGTTAGTCTTGTTACCAACACCTTTTCACTGTAAAACAGAAGATTGCTACAGCTTCTCTATTCTGTTCCAAACAACAATTTGTAACAGACAAATAAAATCTGTAAGAATTTTTCTTTTTCGTTCTCTTAATTCATTTGGGACACATCACATTATCCCATAAAGTTTTAACTAATCTAATATTGTTTCTAAAAATTAGGGTAAAAGGGCAAAAACCCCCTTCGGTCATGACTGACCATGGGATTGCACCTAGAAAGTTCCCTTCCAAAGTACAAGTCCAGGCAAGTTTGTTTATGGAAGACCAACAGTCGCCCACGCATACAAGCCTCCACCTCTCCACACCACCAGTGTTATCCAAGGGAAAGGCAAAGGGACCAATATGGCTTGGCACCAGTGACGTTGCAACTCATTTCTACAGCTGAGTGAACTGGAGCAATGTGAAATAAAGTGTCTTGCTCAAGAACACAACACAGCCTGCTCTGGGAATAGAACTCACTACCTCATGATTGTAGAGGCACATGGCCTAGTGGTTAGAGCAGCGGACTCGCAGTCGAGGGATCGCAGGTTCGAATCTAAGACCGGGCAATGTGTGTGTTTATGAGTGAAACACCAAAGCTCCACACGGCTCCAGCAGATGGTAATGGCGAACTTCTACTGACTCTTTCGTCACAACTTTCTCTCACTTTTTCCTCCTGCATCTTGCAGCTCACCTGCAACAGATCAGGATCCTGTCCAAGGAAACCAGGAAACTAGCCCTTATGAGCCAGGCATGGCTCAAGAAGGAACAAACCTCATGATTGTGAGCCTGACGTTTTACCCACTGAGCTATGTGCTTTCACACTATTAGGTAACATATACGGGTCACATCATCTCCCAGAAAGAGTGATATGCATCTAAAAACCCTTAAAGTTGCTACAAAATTTTGGGCCTCATATTTCATATTCACTAAAGATCACAATATCAAAATATCCACTTCCTTGATAGAACAAAGAACTATGTCTTAAAAACTGGCTTCCCCTTCAGGGCCAGAAAAAGTTTAAAAAAAAGAATTTTATCCCTTGCCAGCTATTCATCATCATCATTACCATCATCATCATCATCATCATCATCATCATCATCATCGTCAGTCATCACCACCACCACCATCACTACCACCACCACTGCCATCATTATCATCACCATCATCGTCATCATTACCATTATCATCATCATCCTCTTCATCATCATCATCATCATCATCATCAATCCCTGAACATTATCATCTCAAATCCTGACTCATGGGGCTAGTTATTTGATCCCCAAGGCATAGAAATTACTGAGATCACAACATTTTCCCCACCTCCACCCAAAACCCAGTACTAGTCCATCACAGGGTTCATCCATTTACAGCTGGGTAAGTTGATTACATCGACCCCAGTGCTCAACTGTTGCTCACTTTCACCAACCCTTAAAGGATGAAAGCCAAAGGTCGACCTCAGCAGGATTTGAACTCAGAATGTGAAGAATGATGAAATGTCGCTAAGCATTTTCATGCATTCAAATTTTGGCAGAAGGCCAGGAATTCTTGGAGAGGGCTTAAGCTGATTACATTGACCCCAGAGCATAACTGGTACTTATTTTTTTGAACCCGAGAGGATGAAAAGTAAAGTTGACTTCAGCAGAATTTGAACTCAGAACGTAAAGATAAACAAAATACCACTATGCATTTTGTTCACTGTGCTAACAATTCTGCCAGTTCACTACCTTCATTAGCATCTTGAAAGAGTCCAGAAGCTGGCTACCTGCATGGTTCTTGGTCTCAAGAATTTGTCTTATGAAGAAAGGCTGAAGACGCTCGACCGTTATTCTCTAGAAAGACGACGACATCGTGGTGATCTCATTCTCACTCACAACATCATAAGCAGAAAGTGTAACCTCTCGAAAGAGTTGTTCTTCACTCCTGCTCCAGAGCGTCGGCTGCGGGGTCACTCCTAAAAGCTCTATCTGCGACGATTTCATCTCAATCGAAGGAGAGGGGCTTTCTCCGTCCGGGTTGAGGATCCGTGGAATAAGCTGTCGAACGAGATGGTGAAGATGCCGACGACCGCTCGGTTCAAAGTCTCCCTTGACCACAAGTGACCTGAACTCTTTACATGAACACCACCCTGTACATAACTCCATGTCTCCCTACATGGCCTTGCATTTTGCTTTTCGAGCCAAAAATTAACTAATTAACTAACTAAAAAATAATTAACTAATTAACTAACTTAGAATATTAAATATAATATAATAGAGATGCAGCACGGAATTTTGTCAGTGAACAGGTTGCAGTTTCAAAGCAACGAAAATATTTTAGTAAATTAAATTTAAATGTTGAAGTGAGTCTAACGCTTTTTGTGTGTTTCTTAAATGGCTTATAAACACCTTCCATGCTGCAATTGTTTTTGTTTCAGCACACGATCTCAGATCAGGTCACTTGCTATGCAAGTACATTTCAGTAATATTACAATACTATTTAGGGCAGCAAGCTGGCAAATCGTTAGCATGCCAGGTGAAACAGCGGTTATGTCTGCCATTACATTCTGAGTTCAAATTCCGCCGAGGTCGACTTTGCCTTTGATCCTTTCGGGGTCGATAAATTAAGAACCAGTTACGAACTGGAGTTGATATAATTGACTTAATCCCTTTGTCTGTCCTTGTTTGTCTCCTCTATGTTTAGCCCCCTGTAGGCAATAAAGAAATAGATATTACAATATTTAATAAATCTCTGAACGAGGTATAAACAGTAACTGCATGACAATGTGAAGTATATTTGCCACTTAAATGTGGCTAACCACTAAGGGTGGATGTTACTGTAGCTTGTAGCCCCAGGAGAATATCTTCTCCAGCTGGCTACTGACACACTTTCTGTGCCCTATTGGTATTTGCAAAGGGGAGTTATCCTTCCCATCGTCGACCTGGCGTGATACACACAGACCCGGGTTTCTGATATTTACCAGTCATCAGTGCAGAAACCCAGAAACCCGGGTCCGTGCATATCACGCTGGGTCACCGATGGGAAGGATGGTTTCCCTTTGCAAATACTGATAGAGCACAGAAAGTGTGTCAATAGCCAGCTGGAGATGTTCTCCTAGGACTACAAGCTACAGTAACATCCACCCTTAGTGGTTAGCCACATTTAGATGGCAAATATACTTCACATATTACAATATTGTTATGTGCATATTGGTGTCGTTGTTGTTGTTGTAGGTGGTGGTGGTGGTGGTGTCAAAGCTATTGTTGGGAAAACTGGCAGAAACGTTAGCACGCCAGGCGAAATGCTTTGCGGTATTTCGTCTGTCGTTACGTTCTGAGTTCAAATTCCGCCGAGGTCGACTTTGCCTTTCATCCTTTTGGGGTCGATAAATAAAGTACCAGTTTCGCACTGGGGTCGATGTAATCGGCTTAATCCGTTTGTCTGTCCTTGTTTGTCCCCTCTGTGTTTAGCTCCTTGTGGGTAGTAAAGAAATATATTGTTGTGATTTCTATATTTCTTTTTGTTTTTGTTTTTATTGCTGTTGTTGTTTTTTTGTGGTTGTTGCTGCAGTTGCTGTGGTCATTAGGGTTAGGTTGTTCTAATCAACAATAATTGTTTTTGTTCACACTAGCTACAAGTCAACCAAAATTAATAAAGATTTCCATCCATGACCATCAAGTAAGATATTCAGACACAGATGCAAGAAACATAAGGGCTTGTATGTAGGATTACATTGTCTGATATGTCCTTCCATTTCACCCTTTTTAAATACCCTTGGGTGTTATTGAAAGGAGATTAGGCTGCTATTTCTAACAGCTAAGAAACCACAATGTCTGTCTCATGGCTGTTATTAGTGTTGTTGTTGTTGTTGTTGTAGGTGGTGATAAAGGTAGTGGTTTGGTTGTAGTGTCCTGGTAACAAATGGTATGATGGTGGTAGTGGTGGTGGTGGTGGTGGACAGGTTGCTGGTGTTAGCAGTGGTGGTCATGGTGGTATTATTGGTATTAATGGTAGAGGTAGCAGTAACAGTTGTGGGGATGGTAGTGGTAGTTGTTACAGAGTGTGGTAGTGGAGGTGATAGTGTTGGTGGTATTGGTGGTGTTGGCTGTAGTATTGGTGATAACGAGGTGGTTGTGGCAGTGCTAGTGGTGGTTAAGTGGTGAATGTTGT
>NW_021834323.1:0-35000 GCF_006345805.1 Octopus sinensis
AAAGAAAATGTCGACACCATACACACACAGGCCGTCCTATGAGTTTGGCTGATAACTCTGTATTCATGCATGCAATTTAACCTCGATATTTTTTCTGCGCATACAGCTTGGGCATATTTTATTCTGCAGTCACTCGACATGCTTGCACTCCACATTGTGCAGATACAGTGAGACAACTGCATATTGGGTATATATATATATATATATAATCATATACATATATACATATATATATACATATATACATACATACATACATACATATATATATATATATACATATATACATATATATATATATACATATATACATACATATATACATATATATATGTATATATACATATATATACATATATATATGTATATAACATATATATACATATATATATATACATACATATTATATACTTATATATATAATATATATATAAAGCTTTATAAAAGACAACACACACACACATTCACGTACACGTACACACTTTACAATGTGTACCACGTAATACGTAGGCATGCGAAACTATATTTTGTCTGTTTTCTGGACACAAACATTCGTCCATTCATAAACATTGTATGTTGTATGTGTATGTGTGTGCTTTTACGTGTGTGTATGTGTAAGAGTGCGTTTGAATGTCTGTGTGCAGGAGTCGGTGTGTGTTTGTGTATGGGGGTATGTGAGTGTGTGTGTGTGTTTATACATAAAGTACAAATATGAAAATGTAGATATTCGGTTATTCACGAATGCTCACAGATGGACGACAGAGAGAAGAGAGAGGGTGAGCGAGAGGAAAGCCTGCATCAATTATGAATTTATGTACTCTTTCTACCTACATAGTTACTGCCCAGGCACTGAAGGAAGCACAGCACCTATAAATGGCCCTATGGTTTTTCATGGCCTCCGAGATCGGGTTGGGGAGGGGACGATTTCATTTCAAGCAGGATACAGGATCTCAATGCTTACAACAGAGTGAACCCGGCTAAAAGTACTCGAAAACCATGAAGTGGTGCTAAACCGGGCACCGGGTTAAATTTATCATCCACAATTACAGTCACTCTCTGTTCCTCTCCCCCTCCGCATGTGTATGTGAGTGTGTGTGTGTGTGTGTGTGTGTGTGTGTGTGTGTGTGTGTGTGTCTGTGTGTGTGTATACACTCACACATAAACTTTGAATAGCGACCTAAGACTAATCTCAGGAAAACGATGTTTATTTTTGTATCAAGTACCTCGCTTATTAACTTCTGGGTACTTACTAGTGTGTGTGTGTGTGTGAGAGAGAGAGAGAGAGAGAGAAAGAAGAGAGAGAGAGAGAGAGAGAGAGAGAGAGAGAGAGAGCAAACATAAAATTACATGTATATAACTATATAACATACTTATACAGGAATTCATATAGAGAAACATGCCCAAACCAACATAATTAATATGAGTAGAAATGCGCAATGTACACACACATACACACACACACATGTTTGTGTGTGTGTGTATGTGTGTGTGTGCGTATATATACACACATGCACACATCTGTATAAATATATATAATATATATATATATTATATATATATATATATATATATAATATATATAGTGTGTGTGTGATGTGTGTGTGTGTGTGTGTGTGTGTGGGTGTGTGTGTGTGTTTGTGTGTGTATGTATGTATGTATGTATACGCAAGTATTTATGCAACATCACACTTGGAAAAAGGGGAGAAGGGTGAGATGATGTTAAGCGTTGGTGGCGACGGTGTGGAGGTTGTCGGCGATAAGGGAGTTTTGTGTTTGAAGGCGAGAAGGAAACATGGCGATTGGAGATCAATACTTGTAAAAAGCCGTCCATTCAAGTGAAGACCATTGTCCAACGGTCGACAATAATGTGAGTCCCACGGGAGGACGAGAGCGACAGGCTTTTTAAAGAAGCCTGGTTTTGATAACAAGAGGGAAAAGGAAGGTACGAAGCCAAAAGAAGGAAAGAAAGAGGAGAAGAAAAGGAGAACTAAAAGAGTGGAAGGATGCTGTGGGGGGGGAGTGAGAGTGGGAGATGGAGTGAAAGGAGAGAATAAGAGAGGGGGAGGTTTGAGTGAGAGTGATTATGCGTGAGGGAATGATGAGTTTTTCAGTCACGAGTAGTCGTGATTATGGTGATAATGATGGTGTTAGTGAAGCGGCGGCGGCGGGCGGCGGCGGTGTGGTGGTGGTGTTTGTTGGTGGCGTGGTGGTGGTTGTGGTGGTGGTGGTGGTCGGTGGTGGTGGTGTGGGTGTGGTGGTGGCGGTTGGTGGTGGTTGTTGGTGGTGGTTGGTGATAGTTGTTCTGTTGGTGGTTTTGTTAAGGTTGTTTTTTCGTTAGCGAAGGTCGTACTAGTAATTTTATTTATTTATTTATTTATCTTGAGGTTGTTTTAGTAGTCCTAGTGTTTGTAATTAATCATATCTAATTGAGAAATATATATATATATATATATATATATATATATATATATATATATATATATATGTGTGTGTGTGTGTGTGTGTGTGTGTGTGTGTTTGTATGTACATACATGTATTAGGATATCTAAATATATTTATATACACACAAACATGAATGTGTCATATTGTAAACAATACAAAAGATAGGATATATATGAATCTATTTATCTATCAATAATATGTGTATATTTACACACACACACACCACGTGACCTTCAGTGGATACCGTCAAGGATTTTCAGGAAACAGCTTTTGGCAAATCTATTTGAGCACAGAATATATTTGACATTGGACGCTTTTGGTGCTATTTTGCCCTTAAGGAAATTTTTTCCTTTTTAATATGGTATCCTAGTTTTTATTCTATATTTTATTTTAATTCATGAGTGGGTAACAGTAAATCCTCAACTATCTAAGTACTAAGATGGACATGACCCAACTCAGAGAAGATATAGAGACACATATAAAAAAGTATATAAAGATGGTTTTAGTAGTGAGAACATGAAAACCTTCGAATACCAAATTAAGAATAAATTAATTCTGTATAAACATAAAGTTACATTTCCTATCTATATTCTTACATAAATGTATTTGTATCTGTGTATGTATGTTTTAGACACGCGCGTGTTAAGTTTAATTATAAATTTTATGTATTTTTGCATTTGTAGCGGTCAGTAATGAGGAATTAATCAAACATCATTTAATTGTATCAGAAATTCTCCGCCAAATGATTTGACGACAACATGGCTGGACCTGCGCAAATATGGCTGCACCTAACTGTCCCATTCCGGATTTTCCTTATTCCATGGTCAATAAACTCAAGAAACAGTTAAGGACTGGATCGATTTTATCGACAACAACCCTCTCTGAAACATGTAGTCTGAGTTTATCAGTTTTCCGAAAGCACAATCGTAACACAGACGGAATAATTTTCGAATATTTAGCTCCGTTGAATCAATCTAAACAACTAAATATCTGGCTGAGTTCAGTGTTTTTCAACTTCCCTTAATATTCCTCTGTTATGGATCCAAGTTTGATCTAAATATCCCGCCACTTATTGATTTGTTTCAGCCTTACTTTAAATAACAACCAACAGAATAAAAAATAAGCGATTCATAAGAAACCGTTTGTATTGGGTTGTCCAGAAAGTTCGTGCAGATTTATCGTAGCTTCCCTCTCGACTTATTTTAGAACATGGTTGAGTCCACAAAATAGGATTTGACTACACCTCCATTTAGAGCACAGTTTAAGCTATCTTTTCGTGGAAGAAGGTTTATGTCCCTATAACCTGTGTTAATTCTGTAACCCTTTAAATTGAAAGATAAGAAAGTTCGTTTTTCAGCACTTGATGCTTTGGGAACCAGACAAAAATTGCTGCAGCTCAGCTGGGATGTGTTACCCCACCTTCCATATTCACCAGATATTGCTCCTTCGGATTTCCACTTATTCAGGTCTCTGCAGAATAGTCTTAATGCTGACGTAAAAATATACCTTGATGAATTCTTTGCCTTGAAACCACCTCAATTCTGGGAAGAGGGTATTTTCAAGTTAAAGGAAAGATGGAGACGCACTGTGCAACAAAATCGTTCATATTTGGTTGAATAAAAATTTAATGGCAAGTATTTATTGACCTTTTTCTTTCCTTTAAAAATCGGAACAAACTTTCCGGACAACCAATACTTTCTATACCAAATCAAATTGCTTCACATGACTTGGCACTTATCCAGATGACTGACAGGAAAATAAGTACCAGTCATACACGGTGTCGATAGGGTGAGTGAGTAATTAAGGAAAGAAAGGGATTCCTCTGTCAATATTATTTTACCGAGGTCGACTTTGCCTTTCATCCTTTCGGGGTCGATAAAATAAGTAACAGTTGAACACTGAAGTCAATGTTTCCACACCTTTAATAAAAGTGAGTAAAGGAAATCAACAATGAGAAACGGTGTTGGGCAAAGCTGTTAATCTATGCGATTGCCGCTCTAATACTGTGCGCTGCAAGGGATACCGGGATGCTCTACTGATTTTTAGTTTTGAATATAGTTTAAGACAGAAAATTACTATTTGTAAATCTCCCAACGAGAGACATTCAGTAAGAATACAGAAGAGTAAAGACTATTTGCCAACATAACGTGGCAGTCCTGCTTAGGACGATTGCTACTGTTATTTAGCCCCAGGAAACATCGTCTCCAACTGGCTATACAACAAAGATAGTTTGTCGTATAGCCAGCTGGAGACGATGTTTCCTGGATCTAAATAACAGTAACATTCGTCCTAACCAGGACTGCCACATTAATAATCTTTATAATTTAAGCCTTTATAAACTTTGTACTAATGTCTAGACGCCTTTGAAAACGCGATCTACAAAATTTTGTTACACAGCAACATGATTAATGAAAAAACTAAGAAAACTGCATTTTTTTCTCTTTTTTTCGTTTCCTGAAAAAAAAAGGAAAACTTTGTTTTCCGTGTGAAGTGTACCAGCATTTTCCTTTCTCTTTTTTTTTCTCATGCTACATAGGAAAAGTATTGAGAACCACTGAGCTAATGGTGTACGAGTCTGTGGAATACTCAGTCACGATATTGAAATGACTTGGTCGAACAAGATCAGACTGTTCTGATCCGACGAAAATCCGAGACCGACGAAGATTCAGTTCAATTTTGTAGATTGTCTTTTTCTTCTTTTTACCATGCTAGCAAGATAACTAAGTGCAAACAGCTGATGTAGATAGATAGATAGATAGATAGATAGATAGATAGATAGATAGATAGATAGATAGATAGATAGATAGAGAGAGAGAGATAGATATAGATACAGAGAGACAGATATAGATAGATATAGATAGATAAATATAGATAGATAAATATAGATAGATAAATATAGATAGATAAATATAGATAGATAAATATAGATAGATAGCTATAGATAGACAGGCAGATAGGTAGATAGATAAGATAACAAGATAGATAAATAGATATACAGGCAGGCAAGCAGGCAGATAGACAAATAGATAGATAGATAGATAGATAGATAGATAGATAGATAGATAGATAGATAGATAGATAGATAGATAGACAGGCAGACAGACAGACATATAGATAGACAGACGAACGGACTGACAGACAAACAGATGGGACAGAGATATATAGATAGACAGACAGACAGACAGATAGAAAGACAGATAGATAGACAGATAGACAAATAAATGGACAGATAGACAGATAGACAGACATATAGATAGACAGATAGACAGATAGACAGATAGACAGATAGATAGAGATAGACAGATAGATAGACAGATAAATGGAAGACAGATAGATAGACAGATAGACAGATAAATGGACAGATAGACAGATAGACAGACAGATAGACAGATAAATGGACAGATAGACAGATAGACAGACAGATAGAAAGACAGATAGATAGACAGATAGACAAATAAATGGACAGATAGACAGATAGATAGACAGATAGACAGATAGATAGAGATAGACAGATAGATAGACAGATAGACAGATAAATGGACAGATAGACAGATAGACAGACAAATAGACAGATAAATGGACAGATAGACAGATAGACAGATAGACAGAGAGATAGATCGTATCTTTGTGTCCCGTTTATTGCAGCTGTTTCTTTTATATTTCCTTCTTATTGTCTGTCATCTTATTGTTGTTGTTGGTGTTGTTATTTCACAGATCGATAAAATAGAAATAAAACTATAACAACGAGACTAAATAGAAACGAAAGAAAGGAGGGAAAGGAAAACGGGACAGGGAAGGGCTGCTGCTGCTGCCGCTGCCGCTGCTGCTACAGAAATATAGAAAAAAAAATTGTGTTTTGGGGGAGAAAACAATGGAATAGATCTCACCTAAATAGCGAACGGTATTATGAGCTGCAGCTGCAATTTCAAGCCTATTGCATCATCGGTTCATCTCTCATTTGTTGCTTTCAGGGGTGGACACCATCCTTCCGGGTGGATGAATGAGATTCACTTTATACAGGCTGGTATTTCGGCAGATCTCGTGACGAGTAGTAGTAGTAGTAGTAGTAGTAGTAGTAGTAGTAGTAGTAGTAGCAGCAGCAGTAATAGTGGTAGTAGTATTAGTATTAGTAGTAGTAGTAGCAGTAGTAGTAGTAGTAGTAGCAGCAGCAGCAGTATTAGCAACATTAGTAGTAGTAGTAGTAGTAGTGTAGTAGTAGTAGTAGTAGTAGTAGTAGTAGTAGTAGTAGTAGTAGACGGAGTTGAATGTATATTTGTGTATATATGCGAGTGAGTGTGATGGTGGCGAGGTTGGTGTGACCTGATGGCTGGAGTGGTGGTGGGGTGGGGGTCTGGTTCAAGGAGGTTGGTGCGACTTGTTTCCGCCCAGCCATAAACACCACAACATTACGCCCAAAACACACCGCAATCTCTAAAACAGTTATTGGACCCTCGCCTCTCAAGATTCAGTGCGTAATATCTTTTATTTGTTTCAGTAGAACAAATCAACCCCAGAACCCCTTTCTTTAAAAAAAAAAAAAAAAAAATTCTGCTAAGTTGTGGGGGCGCAAACAAACCAGCATCGGGTATCAAGCAGGATGAGACAGAAAAGAAACACAACGACACATACACACATACACGTTGATGAATGGCCTTCACAGTTTCCATCTATCACATTCACTCATATTGGTTGACCTGCAGCTAGACAAGGAGACACTTGCTCAAGGATGAGCGCAGTGGAACTGAACCCGGAACCACATGGTTACAAAACGTTTTTGCTTACTCTTTTACTCGTTTACTTGTTTCAGTCATTTGAGTGTGGCCATGCTGGAGCACCGCCTTTAGTCGAGCAAATCGACCCCAGGATTTATTCTTTGTAAGCCTAGTACTTATTCTATCGGTTCTTTTGCCGAACCGCTAAGTTACGGAGTCATAAACACACCAGCATCGGTTGTCAAGCGATGTGGGGGGAGAGAGGACAAAGACAGACACCCAAACACACACACACACACACACACACACACACACCGCATATATATATATATATATATATATATATATATATATATATACATACATATATACGACGTACTTCTTTCAGTTTCCGTCTACCAAATCCACTCGCAAGGCTTTGATCGGCCCGAGGCCATAGTAGAAGACACTTGCCCAAGGTGCCACGCAGTGGGACTGAACCGGTACCATGTGGTTGGTAAGCAAGCTACTTACCACACAGCCACTCCTGCGCCTACCGGCAGATAAACACGGGGTTTCCGTTTGCTCTCCAGACCCACCTTTATATATTTATCACTTCATCTGGAGAGAAGGTAAAGGCAATGACCCTAAATCTGTGGGGAAAAAATCAAAAGATATCCTCAAACTCAGGATCTTACTCGAATGCTTACAAAACAGTGAAACCCCCTAAAGCTACTAAGGGTCACATATGGCGGTGTTACACCACCTACTTGATCGAGAAGGAATTTACTTCTTTCCATTTCGCTCCATTCTACGCCCATCCACTATATTTCATCTTATGCCTATTCTTCTAGCTGTTCTTATTCTTAAGCCCTGTCCCAGGTTATCCCTGACCAAGCAAATCTATGAATAATTGTTTTCCAATCATGACCAGCCAGTCTTTTTCCTATATACATTGGCCAAATTTCTCCTGTCTTGCGACGAATATTATGGAGATTGAATTTCGCAGATGATTTATGTGTAAGCGGACGTTCACCAGAGGCTAGGTGGGTAGGAAAGAACATTTTACACGCTCATCATTTTCATCTTTAGTTACTCTTTGATTCCTCCTGATATAGGCAAAAGGTAAAAGTCTGACAGACACACAATAAAAGAGCCCACCTTTAAGTGCCACTCTAATGTTTAAAACCGAAAATATTACGTAACTTTTCACACTTGGAACTTTCGCGTGACCCGACGTTGAAAGCAGAATTGGTACAGAAACAATTGTAACGTGTTTGTGTGTGTGTGTGTGTGTGTGCGTGTGTGTGCGTGCGAGTGCATATATATACACATGTACACATATATAGGCGTGTGTATCAGTTTTTGTATATATATTTCGCAATGAGCACAAAAAGACAAGATACTCTCTCCATATAAACGTACATATATATATATAGATAGATAGATAGATAGATAGATAGATAGATAGATAGATAGATAGATATGGATGTATATATATATATATTATATATATATATATATATATATATATATATATATATATATAGATATATATATATAATATATATATATATATATATATATCGGCACGCATACACACACATACACACACACAAGTATGTATATATGTACGTAGTCATAGACGCGTACACACACACAGAAAAACCTACATACATTACCTATCAACAAGCTCAAAGAACCAATACGTTAAAACGAGAGAGAGAGAGAAAACAAAACAACAAAAACCTAACTGAAAAATTTGAAGCGAAAAATCTCTTCTACTTTTTTGTTCCTCCCCCCCCCCTCCGTCTTACACTTTATTATTTAAATCATGGTTTATGTTTGTCTTCGTTCTTTTTTGATTATATCCTTTTATTTATTTATTTATTCGTTCGTTCTCGTTCATTACTCATCTCTTGTTTTTAACACAGTCGTTGTATTAGGCGGGTGTCCCAGGGGGGTGTTTTTGACAGGTATTTAAGCTCGAACCTAAGCGAAGACTTTTAGCGAAAACCCTTTTTAAGTGAGCGTCGTTTCTACACACGTTGTCGAATCTGTGTGTATATATATATATATTATATATATATATGTGTGTGTGTGTGTGTGTTGTATGTGCATGCGTGTGTATTTTGTGTGTGTGTTTGTGCATGTATATCTATATACGTATGCGCGTGTGTGTATGTACATTAGTGTGTATGTATGTATGTATATCCACGTGGGTGTGTTTGTGTGTGAAATGGATATAAATGAATATGCATGTGTGTGCTTATGTATGCGTGTGTGCGCCTTTGTATATGCATCTTTATGTGTGTGTAATATATGTAAATGTGTATGCGTGTGTGTGTGTGTATATATAATTATGCGTGTGTTACACTTGTGTGTATGCTTTCTAAATAAATTGTAAATATGCGATGTTTGTGAGTGTGTGTGTGTGTGTTTGTTTCAATGAGGGTGCGTGTGGATGTGTGTATACATGTATGAGAAAGAGAGAGAGAGAAGAGAGAAGAGAGACAATCTGAAGGTGTTTCTTCTCGTGTGCGTTTGAGCGCTGTATTTGAATGTGCAAACGTGTGTGTGTATATACTCATGCGATGCATATGTAATCATGTGCACGCGCATGTAAGTGTGTGCGTGTGTGTGTGTGTATGTGTGTATGTATGTGTGTGTGTGTGTGTGTGTGTGTGTGTGTGTGTGTGTGTGTGTGTGTGTGTGCCGCTCCTGTCCGAGTACAAGAAGCAGTCTTTCAACTACTTGACTAAATCTCTAAATAACTCTGAAATAATTGACAGTTTTTCAGTTTCCACAAAAAGCAAAAAACACAAATCGCCATCTTGTCAGGATTTGCCGCCTCCCCTCCTCCCCCGCTTGAAACCCACCCCCACCCCACACTATAGTCCTTTGTTATTTACATTTTTTTTGTTTTTATCTTTTTATGTTTGACAACATTGTCCATTTACCCGTCCATCCACTCCATTCTACCCCCCCCCAATTCCCGCCCCCCCCTCTAATCATGGCATCAGTCGAGTTGCCATTTCACGTTGAAGAAATGTCGAATTTTGTCAGGAAAAATACTGTAAAAGACATAAGGTGATAAGAACTGGTTCCTATCGGTTAGGTTAGGTTAGGAATGGTTTAGTAGGTGGTCACATGTGGACTGGATTGGTCTCAGTTTAAACACAAGTGGAATGGAATTGGGCGAACTTGAAGGATTCTTCATTGCAACATTCGAATTTGTATTCTCGCTGTGGTGGTCACTTTTGTTGCTTTGAATTCTGATTGAGTTGAGAAGGATGTTAATGGGGGAGAACTATGATGGTGGTGGGGGGATGATGGTGATGATGATGATAATGATACCGAGCTGGTGGCAGTGGCTGTAGTGGTGGTGGTGGTAGTGGTGCTGCTTTTGGCCGTGATGGCGGTGTTGCTGGTGGTTAGGGTAGTGATTTTCCACCCCCACCATCAGAATTGAGTATGCATTGGTGTCTGTATGTGTGTGTGTGTGTATGCATGCATGTATTTGTATAGATACATGTATGTATTCGTGCATGCGTGACGTATGTATTATGTATTAAATATATATATATGTAACTATAAACAATTTTTGTTTCCATTCTCTTTGGAATTACCTTCTTGTGTGGTTTGGGTTTAATTGCCCTTTCTAGCATGTAAAGCGTCTTGTTAAGGGTTCTCCTCTTATATATATATATATATATATATATATATTATATATATATATATAGGTATGTATGCGTATATATACATACATATTTGTATCTGTATGTGTGTACATACAAACGAAATTATAGTTTTGGTAAAGGCAACATACTATTTATTCCGTACTTCGATGTTCCTTACTAGAAGTTTACTGAAAATTTGAAACACTTTCCAACGAAGAACTCCGGAAAAGTGGGATATTCATTAACTTAACTTGAAATCAAAAACATCCCTCAGTTAATTTAGTGTTTCAATGCTTTTTGCATTTTATAGAACTTGTCAGAGAATTTCACGAAATGTTTGAGAATAAGTTTAGTCACAGTGAAGACTGAAGCATTCAGGTTTTCAAGCTTTGGACCTTTGGGAGAATTGTGTCAATTTGGTAACGGACAAAAGAGAAGGCAATAACGTAACTTTGCTCGATAAGCAGACCACATGAGACATGGCTTCTCATCAAATGGGCCGCACTACTAAACACATTCAAAATAATCTTTCGTTTAGGTGTTCCATTCCGAAAGTTCAACGGGTCGCAGTTTATCCAAGACTGTGCATTAGATGTTACACTTGAAGCTGCTTTTGAACTTTACAAACTTTTCTTAAGAAAAAAAAAAACCCTCACAACGAAATGTCTTGGCTGAAGACCATCGCTAGTTTCCTGCGATACCAGGACTTTTTTGTCATTACCCCCTGCCATAACAATGAAAACAACTACCATTACAGTGGCTACTACTACTACTACTACTACTACTTCTGAATCACCACAAAACAATACAATATAAAACGTATTCTACCTCAGTGATTCTCAACCATTTTTTGCTTATTCTTATTTGGTTCCTATTTTTCTCAACTGGACCGCCATAGCCATTCAATGTTTGAAAATATATTTCTAACTATATTTTTACGATTAAGTATTATTTGGAATTGTTGAAAAATTGCTCAAATATTTTGAGCATTGTAGAAATATACCAATTTACTGCATCTAAATTTTAACAAAAAAATTATATGGACACCCGTGGGTCGCATGGACTCCTGCTGAGAACCGCTGATCAATACAATCACCAACCAATAAACAGCACAACACAAACCGGCACCAACGTCCGACTCTGTAACACCAACAGTTAGTCTAGTCACACCGTAAATTGTTGTCATCCATTGTTATAACACAACGCACACATTCCATAAGCAGTGCAAAAGGCCTGACAATAAATATCATCCTGAGACATAAATGTTGAAATTTCGGGGACAGTAAGAGTAGCATGGAAAGAACTTGCCTTCATTAAAATATGCCCCAAACTCTGTTGGGGTATGTCAATGTTTTCAGTGGTCTCATCCTCATTGCGCTTTTATATGCAAAAAAGAGCTGGGCCACATCAAAGAAATAGCTGCGACTGACTACGACTTGAAGGGCCCTGGAAAGATCCCTGTTATGAATATCGTTCCAAGAGCTTATTTGAAATAGGGCATCAAGAGAACGGGTTGAAGTGAGGTCGAATACCGTGAAATAGTGAAAGCACAAATCCAGCGAAGCATTGCGCATGGTTCGTAGACATGTGAAGCTGGAAGAGATCACTTTGAAGACCGCCAAGATTTTGGTAGACGGAAACTGAAAGAAGCCCATCGTATATATATATATATATGTGTGTGTGTGTGTGTGTGTGTGTGTGTGTGTGTGTATGTGTGTTTTTTGTCTTGTCCCCCTCCACCGTTTGACAACCAGTAGTTTTTTTACGTCTCTGTAACTTAGTGGTTCCCTAGAAAGAACGATAAAATAAGTAACAACCTTAAAAAAGTAAATACTGGGATTGATTTGTTCGACTAAACTCTTTAAGGCGATGCCCCAGCGTGGCCGCAGTCTAATGACAGAGACAAGTAAAAAAATTATTTGTAATCACCATATATATATATATATATATATATATATATATATATATATATATATATATACATATGTGTGTATGTATGTATGTATATTTAATTCGATAACAATATGATATGTGTCTTATCTCATAAGCGGATTAATGATAATCTGATAAGGAAAATATTGTCGCAGAGGCTGCGTTAAAACAGTCGAGAGATTATGTGATTGGTGAAGTGCAGGAAATTTAAGGAGACGGACGTGTGATAAAGAGATGAAAACGAAGAAAAATAAACAAACAATTAAAAAGACAAACAAACCACGAAACAACAGAAAAAAAACGAAAAAATAATAATACAAAGAACCCAACATATTTTGGTTGAAAGAAAAGAAAAATTAAATCAAGTCTTCCTCGGAGGGATTTAGTTCTCGGGTCTGTTATTTGATTTTAATTGAATTTTTAGATTTATTTATATTTTGCATAATTTTCTCATAATTTGAGCTTTATTGTCAAAAATTTTAATTGCTTTGTTCTTCCTGAATAAAAATAGCAGATATGGGGGGGAAAAGAGGAAAATAGGGAAACAACCTCACTCGCTTTCTTGTTTCCTTTCTTTTCTTGTTGGCATTTAATCATTCAGTCACACTAATTGAAGTGGCACTTAGAGGAGAGAATCATTGTGGTCACTCAACGCGCTAAAAATAGCAGCCAAATTACTTCAAAATCACGCATCTCAATTATGGGAAAAGACACGCGCAAAACGTTGTCCCGGATACTCATAAAGGACGAGATTGGTCACAACAGCGATTCCTCTGATAAAATCTCTTCTCAATCAGGTTTGACCAGGAACTGGAACTGCATCCGTCCCCTACCCCCACCCCACAATCTCACACACATATGTCCATCATAAACAAATCAAATGTACTCATATATACATACATCATATATATATATATATATATATATACATATACATAAATATATACATATACATATATATATACATATATATTTACATATATATATACATATACATATATATTTACATATATATTTACATATATATATATACATATACATATATATTTACATATATATATATATACATATACATATATATTTACATATATATATATACATATTATATATATATATATATATATAATATATATATATATATATATATATATATATATTGTTATTTTCGGAATGGTCATATTGCCAGTTTAGCCAACATACATACATACACACATATGTATATATATATATATATATGGTGATTACAAATAAATTTTTTAGTTGTCTTTGTCATTAGACTGCGGCCACGCTGGGGCATCGCCTTAAAGAGCTTAGTCAAACAAATCAACCCCAGTATTTACTTTTTTAAGGTTGTTACTTATTCTATCGTTCTTTCCTGATGAAACTCTAAGTTACAGAGACCATTCCGAAATATAACAATATCTGTTTCAACACACGACTTCACATAAAAAATCTTGCACAACAAATATTTAAACGTACTATATATATATATATATATATATATATATTATATATATAGTTAATCCAAACAAGAAAGCACAAAAAAACACAACGCGAGGACGTGGAACAAATATAGCATTAATGGACGCTCAGGAAAGAAAGGAAGAAGGAGGATTTAACGTTTCAAGCGGAGCTCTTCGTCGGAAACATAGGAGAAGGAAAGATCCCGAGAAGGGAAGACAGAGGAAAAAAATCGCTGGCGGTGCTCACGAGGTCACACATATATATAAGGATAAGCATAATAAAACGGGTGCGTGGTTAAACTCAGCTAAATAAAAGGGGTAGGAACCACGGTTTGGAACCATTGTGAAAAGTTTGGGAACCACTGCTTTGGTTCACATTCCTCTAACAGCCATACACACATAAGAACACATTCACATATGTGCGTGTACTTTGTATGACTGAATGTATGTATACATGTATATATGTATGCAAGTATGATTGCATCTGTGCATATAAGTATGATTGTTACGTGTATATGTATACATACAGATACACGCATTGGTCTACATAATCACACTCGAAAATAACAAAAGTTCTATCAGATAAACAATCATACACAGCCCCAATGGAGTGGTGACGATAACAATATTTGCATATACATACACTATCTATATGCTTATACACACACACACACGCGCGCACATTAACAGGAATACTTGTGTAATTCGTTGATGTATTGCCGATTGTATCTGTCATACTCTTATGAAAATTGATAAATACCATTTAGCATCTCCACTTTGAACCTCCTGTTAGTTCGCTCTCAAGTCATTAAGATTCATCTTTGGCGTAAAAAGAAAAGTCTGGAATTTTATTTTAACATCTTTTTTTCTTCTGAATTTACCGTTTTCTGAATTACCAATTTGCACACACAAACACACACAAACACACACAAACACACACAAACACACACAAACACACTCCCACGTGCATATACAAACACACGCCTTTATGTTTTTTTTATATGGGTTCAGTTGTACACTTCCGTTACATCTGTGTATGACCTTATTATTGTAGGCTTGAAAAGGCGCTGGCAATACTAATAAATCATCATCATCATCATCATCATCATCATCAACAGCATCATCATTATTATTATTATTATTATTCAGTAGTTTTATTTTTATAGCGTGCTTTCACTTCACTACCGAGCGCAGCTCTGTGTGCCTTGGGTACGTGCTGTGATTTGTTGTGATGCTCGGATGGTTATTGTATGGAAAGTGTTTTGCGTAGGATGTGTGCAGTGCCTAGTAGTGCAATTTTCTGTTAATAATAATAATAATAATAATAATTATTATTATTATTATTATTATTATTATTATTAAGGCGGCGAACCGGCAGAATCGTTAGCACGCCGGGCGAAATGCTTAGCGGTATTTCGTCTGCCGTTACGCTCTCAGTTCAAATTCCGCCGAGGTCGACTTTGCTTTTCATCCTTTCGCGGTCGATAAATTAAGTACCAGTTACGCACTGGGGTCGATATAATCGACTTAATCCGTTTGTCTGTCCTTGTTTGTCCCCTCTGTGTTTAGCCCCTTGTTGGTAGTAAAAAGATAGGTATTTCGTCCGTCTGCACGCCCTCTGAGTTCAAATTTCGCCGAGGTCGACTGTGCTTTTTGTCTTTTCGAGTTCGATAAAATAAATACCAGTACATCACTAGGGTCGATGTAATCGCCTTAATCTCTCACCGAAATCGCTGGCCTTGTGCCAAAATTTGAAACCATTATTATTGTTGTTGTTGTTGTTATATATAAAGGCGGCGAGCTGGCAGAATCGCCATCATCGCTACCACCACCAACATGTCCACTATGCCATCAATGGCAGCAGGAGTATCTCGGAAAACCAGAAGAATCCATTTTGGCTGAACAAGTTTTAGGAAAAAACGTAAATAAAAAATTGGGTGGATTCGTAGCTTACTGAGAAAAGTCACACTTTCTCTCTCTCTCTCTCTCTCCCTCACTGTCTCTCTCTCCCATTCTTTCTCTCTCTCATCAACATTCCTACAACAATAATCTCAGTACATCACAATGGTTCAAGCGTTGTGAATTTTACTAAATATTACGAAGCATTTAGTTCAGCGTCTAAATCCTCCGTCACTAATATAATTATATAATTCGTAACATAGAACTGTGACGCGTTTAATTACAGCACATAACTATTTGTGGGCCGTATGTCCAACCAGGGTTCGAACTGCTTGGAAAGGACATTTTCCATACTCACATAAAAGAACTTGTGTTCTCTCCTAATACAAAAGTCAAAATCAGAATGTAACGGGTAATGCACACATGTCTTCTCTCTCTTTCTCTCACTCATTTGCGCAATCATTATCTACTTATGTATCTATCTAATCTATCTATCTATCTATCTATCTATCTATCTATCTATCTATCTATCTATCTATCTATCTATCTATCTATTACCTACCTACCTACCTACCTACCTACCTACCTACCTATCAATTTTTGTATTTATCTCTCTTTGCATCTATATATTTATTGATCTATCTACCTATCTAATTATATTTACACCTATCTATCTATCTTTCAATCTCTCTCTCTCTTTCTTTCTCTCTCTCACTCACTCATTTGCGCAATTATTATCTATCTATCTATCTATCTATCTATCTATCTATCTATCTATCTATCCATTTATCTATCTATCTATCTATCTATCTACCTATCTATCTATCTATCTATCTATCCATTATCTATCTATCTATCTATCTATCTATCTATCTATCTATCTATCTATCTGTCTGTCTGTCTGTCTGTTTGTCTGTCTGTCTGTCTGTCTGTCTGTCTATCTATCTAACTGTCTACCTACCTACATACCTATTAATTTGTGTATTTATCTCTCTTTGCATCTATATATTTATTGATGTATCTACCTATCTAATTATCTTTCCACCTATCTAACTATCTTTCAATCTCTCTCTCTCTCTCTCTCTCTCTCTCTATATATATATATATATATATATATATATATCTATCTTACTTGCACTTTATCATTCACATTCACTTAGCCACCCAGAACAGCTTTATAATGATAACAAAATAATGACAACTTTCACACACATACATTAATGCATACAAAAACAAACGCACGACTCACACCAGCATACATACATACACACACCGTCTTGTATTTATACAGATACTTAGTCATTTTAAAAGCCATTAGAGAAACCAAAAAAATATGTCAAGTTGGGGATTTGGCATTGGATTGCGATTATTTTTGTCTGAACTAAGCCTCTTTCTTTCGGAGTGTATGAGTGAATGTCTACTCTTGCGTGTATATGTGTATGCCTGTATGTATGTAAGTCGGTGGAGTGCCAAACTTGTTGAAAGTTGTGTATAATCCATATATCAACATTCGAAGAAATGCTAACAGCAGTGACCTCGCAGAACCATTTATGAATATGACTCCTTTGCTTACCATGGAACCTCCACCGGCATGACCTTTTAAAACCATCTTTATAATATCGGTTTCCAATTTTGGCACAACACCAGGAATTTCGGAGGAGGGGCTAATCGAAGACATTGCCCCCACCCTCCAGTACTCAACTGGTTCTTATTTTAGTGTCTGAAAGAGGATCGACCTCGGTGGCATTTGAGCTCAAAATGTAATGTCGGAAGAAATGCCGCTGAATATTTTTTCCGGCATGGTAACGATTCTGCCAGTTCGGTGCCTTAAAACCTTTATACTACAACGTATAGTAGATCTGGTTTTATCAGCTTGTTGCTAGGTGCATGTTTTTGTGTGAGTAAATTGATCACAACATTTGACTGACTTCAATTTGCTCGATCCTTGGAAGATGATAAATAAATCTTATCATGGTGGAATTTGAACTCAGAACTTAACAGACGTCACTAAATATCACAAGTCCTTTGCCCGCTTTTACAGTGAGTTTTACCAATCAATAATCTAGGCCAAGCAAAAAGGATCCCCTTCGGCCATGAATGGCCATGTGATTGCACCCAGAAAGTTCCCCTCCGAGGCACAATTCCCGGCAAAATTGTTAATGGAAGACCAGCAGTCACCCATGCATAGCAGCTCCTCTCTCCACGCCACCGATGTTATCCAAAGGAAAAGCAAAAGGTCGATTTAGCTTGGAACCAGTGACGTTGTAAATCATTTCTACAGCTGAGTGAACTGAAACAACATAAAATAAAGTGTCTTGCTCAAGAACTCAACATATAACCCAATCCAGGGATCGAACTGACTATTCATGATTGTGATCCCGACGCTCTAACCACTGAGCCATAAACAACCTAACCATCTCAAAATATAGATGTAAGTAAAGAATTCTGATGATAATACAAGAAAATGAACAACTTCTAGAAGATTCAGGTGTTCATGAATTTTTAGTTTTTTCTACAGATTTAAGAAAAAAAACGTTTGATTTTAATTTCCAATATAGTTATTTATTTTCTCACGAATTAACGATTATATTTAAGCTGTGTACTGATAAAGTTAAGTAAAGAAAAAGATCAGGAAACTTAAAGGATTCGTCCATTTTTTACTCCAGTTTGACGTTGATTTTAGTGGCTATGTAAAGCTATTCACGAGTTTGTAAACATTTCTTATGTTGACGGAAATTTCATTCACAAAAATCCCCGTTCAACCCCCTTAACAAAGAGAGACGAAGATAGAGGCAATAGATCGTTAGTATTCTCCATAACTTAGAGCTAGACGATATTCGACTAACGGCAGACGATCACCGACGCCATATTTGTTAGTTTACAGCAAGAACACCCGTCGGCTGGTTGCTATGAATATATTTATGATCGAAGCCCCTCTCTCGTTGGCAACAATCAGCTTTTATTTATTCCGTTATTTATTTGCTTAGTTCCACAGATATCTATTGGTTGATTCAGCAGCGATGGAATAAGTCTCAAACAGAGTATATAATATTTGGTAAAATACAATAATTTATTTGGCATTTAATGAAACCCCACAATATTCTAATAAAATAATGTCTATTTATGCTAATACTGTATTATATAATGGTTTTGTAATGGTGGGGGTTCCAGAGCAAGTAAAGAAGATATAGCCACGAAACGTTCTCTAAAGTCATCGCTATTAGCATTCTATATAAGTTGAAGATAAACGTGATATACATAACTTTCGACAAATCTGGTACTCCCCCCACACATACACATGTACACACACACACACAAACACACAAAATTACACGCGCATATATACTGCAAGGAAAAGAGGTTTAGTACAGAGAAAATCTAGTACCCAGATCCGATTGTTGTGTTTAGCATGTTTTTGTCCCTTTAATGGCTTCGGAAAGGCAGAAGTATTCGCGTAAATGTATGTATATGCATGTATGCATGAGTATAGGCATGTATGTATGTATGTATGTATGTATGTATGTATGTATGTATGTATGTGTGTGTGTATGTATGTTTGATTGGCTGTCTGTTTGCATGTCTGTGAGTGTATGCACGAGTAAAAGTATGTATCTATGTGCACATGCATATGTTTGTGTATTTTGTCATAGCTTTTTCTAAACAGGTAATTTTACTTCGCTAAAAAGGTGACTGCGAAAGACAGAAAGCTAATAGACAGGCAGGGATATAAAGAAAGACAAAACGATGGATAGAGAGAGAGAAAGAGAGAGAGAGAGAGAGAGAGAGATAGAAAAGCCTACGGAAAAGACCACGGTAACCTCAGGCAGAGAGGCAATAAACACATGAGAGCAAATTGCTCTCCCTCCCTCCCTTTTCGATTTACGGGATCATGCTCAAAGTGGTTTCGTCACTTGCACGCACCATCTTTGCTACATTCACCCACCTTTTTTTTTGAAACTATCACGAGACAAAACCCACCTCTCCATTCTCACCTTCCTTTTCAAGTGGTACTTGAAAAAGTTGATGAGCGATTGGCCAAAGAGGTAAGTATGTCTCTAATCCTTTCGCTCGAGTCCACCACACACATTCTTTCACCATAACCACCAGTATGTTGAGGAAAAGTGGCGGAGCAATTCTCACGATAGACTCGGCCGACAGGCGGACTCGTCCCACACGTGACAGCAGCCGTTCGGCATAAGCCCACAGGTCCGAAATGGTTGGACACTGCACTAGTGTGTGCAGAACGGTTTCGTCGCTCTGACTGCATCTCGGGCAAGTCGGTCCGGTGTGTCTCGAACCGTGCCTGTAGAGCTTATCCCGAACAGGTAATTCTTCTCGATAGCACTGCTAGGCCAGGGATCATTGGTGATTGTCCATAGGTCCCGGCCCGAAAGTTGTTCTGAACAGGCGGGCAAGGTGTTAGTCGTCGACGCCCAGATTCTGCCCGAGAACGTCGCTGCACCTCCCCTCCACTAATCCTCTATAGAACGCCTTTGTTGTAATGAGGTCGCACAAGTTTGGTCCCGGGCGGCAGAGTTGTTTGAGAGCAGCGCGACACTCGCGGTGCCATTCGCCTAGCCTCGGTCTCTGTTTGATATTCGACTGCAGTTCGGCCAAGGAGACGTGTTGCGGGAAAGCGTGCCGCACAAACGGCGATCACACTTTTTCACCGTCGTCTGAAGCGCCGGAGAAGTCGCAATCTCAGCGCATGTCTGCGCATCATCAACCACGGCATGCCTAGCCCTCCATTTAGCGGGTGTTGACAGCAAATGGATCGCCTAACCATTGTAACGCTTCCCTTTCACAAGAAGCGGAAGAGTATGCGTTCCAGTCTGGCGATGGTAGACTCGGGACGGTCAGACGGTACTCGATGTCGGATGTGATGGATGCGTTCGCCACCTCCGCACGACCTTTTAGGGATAACTTCCTCTCGGCCCATTGCTGTTTGGTTACCCTAGTCGTTATTTCGCCCCAGTTCTTTTCCATTTAGAGGTCCGAACCGAACCAGACTCCAAGCAATTTAACCGGTCCGTCGGGCCAGCGACCCACGATAGAGACGCCGTTGGACGGCATGGGCTTGCTTCTCAAGGTGCCGAGCTGCAAGCCCACTGACTTTTCCCGGTTAATTTTTGCTCCCGTTACCGCTTCGTATTCTTTTAGTGTCTCGCCGACCAGGTCGATGTGCTTGTGGATCGACATTATGACGATGACGTCGTTCGCGTATGCAGACACGCTCCTATGCCTAGATAGATAGACAGCTAGATAGACAGACAGACGGGTAAGTAGATAGAGAGACAGACAGATAGATGCATAGATAGATAGATAGATAGATAGATAGATAGATAGATAGATAGATAGATAGATAGATAGATAGATAGATAGATAGATAGATAGATAGATAAATAGATAGATGCATCGATAGATAGATAGATAGATAGATAGATAGATAGATAGATAGATAGATAGATAGATAGATAGATAGATAGATAGATAGATACTAAAATAAAAACAAAAGCAACCTGGCAACGGAAATACCAATATACAAATCTTATAAAAATATTCCAGCACAAAACATTATTAAATTCTTCCTTTAAGGTGCCATTCTGTTGTTTTATGACGCTATGTTTGGCATTCTTCTCAGATATATTTTTTCGTTATTGCTGTTATTGCTGTTGTTGTTGCTGCTGTCGTTGTGAATTATTTGTCTTTTTATGTTTTTGTAGCTTTTGGTTTTCTTTTTCTCTTTCCCGTGATGCAACACTTCCAAAAGAGAGATATTCTGATTTATCTCGCGACTAATCAAATCTTTAATATCGAATTATCCATTTATTTCGCATTCTCTGACGATGATAACATCTACCCAAACTTAACGACGCCGCCGCCACTCCCACCACCACTCTTATCCCACACCTCCCACACACTGCTAACACTATCATCATCATCATCATCATCAGCAGCAGCAGCAGCAGCAGCAACATTATCAAAAACCAACTACACCACGACGATTTGCGACACCAGAACCAGCACCGCCTCCATCTCAATCATCATTATCACCACCACCGACACCACCACCACCACCACAAGCACCACCACCACAAGCACCAACACTATAACAAACAACACTACCAAAACGACCATACCACCATCATCACCTACACCACCGTTACCAACACCACAACACCATCATCAACAACAACCTGCATTAGCAACACCACATCCCCCATAATTATTAGTACTACTACTACCACCACCACCACCACCACCATTTTCTCGAGTGGTAATTCCATGACGAGTACAGCTACAACCATCACAACCTCCCCAACTGCTTCCATCAGAAACCAGAAACGTACCACGAACGCCACCCCGCCGCACCCCACCACTCACCACCAACACCTTAAGTAGCACCCCGCCACCATCACCACCACCACCATAAATTTCAACACCATCACTACCATTAGCGCTACAACCACCACTACCATCGTCTTCACCGACACCACCACCACCACTATCACCTCCACAATCACAACCATTACTACAACCATCACCGCCACCACCCTCATCAACACAACCACCAACACAGCAACCACCACCAACACATTCACCACTACCGCAACCACCACTACCGCTATTACCACTACAAAAATAGTCATTTACTGATCATACAATTTATAGAGAATTTATCGAAACGCGAAGATTTGAGGCAGCTGTCATAGCTGGGTATGGATGCATGGATGGATGGATAGATCGATGGATGGACGGATGGATCTGTGTATGTATGTATTTATCTCTATCACTTATCTATCTATATAGATAGACAGACAGATAGATAGATATACACATGTATATATATGTATATGTATATATATATATATATTATATATATATATATAATATTAATTAGAGACAAAAGCACTATTATGCAAATCAAACAAAGACTTCATAGTTTAAAACTTGCAAAGAAGGTCTTGAAACCACCTGATGAATGTCCATAGAAGTGACAAGAAACGATCGTAGTGGATATCTTAATTATATTTAATTTATATAAAAATTTTTATGTATTGGATTAAGTCTTTCTTTGTTTCATTTGCATAATAGTGGTTTTGTCTCTAATTAATATTATATTATATTTTACTATAAAATTGGATTCAATCCTAAATCTGATTTTTCCCTGTAAATTTGGATTTATTCCCTAATATTTATTATTATTATATATATATATATATATATAATTATATACTCTTGAACACATATTTATACGTATATACACGCTAAGTCATATATGAATGGAGGGACAATTTTTGATACATACATATACAAATATATTCATACGTACACGCGCGCGCGCACACACACACACATGAGATGAGATGAATGAAAAACTAAAAAGATTAACGATATGAGAACGTGGGAAAGTAAATATAGAGATAGAAAACCAGAGATGAATGGTTAAGGCTTGGCTGTCGTCAATTGAACAGAAGGGAGACTATAGCAATATCGCTTATCTTTTATCTTTTACTTGTTTCATTCATTAGATTGCGGCCACGCTGGGGCACTGCCTCGATGAACTTAGTCGAATGAATCGACCCCCAATATTATTTTAAGCCTAGTACTTTTTTTGGGGGTCACTTTGCAGAACTGCTAAGTCACGGAGACAAAAGCAAACCAACGCCGGTTGTCAAGCAGTAGTAAGGGACAACGACAGACGCAAAGACACACACAGGCCAATGAATTGCGCGGCCATTCATTGAACGATGAAAGGAATCTCATAAGAGGAACTTGTGCCTCATGTCAGTTCACAGGGTTTGCCTTTCCGATCTCTGCTGCTGAAGAGGAGATAACCACTGCGAAATGCATGCATCTCGCGACATTTGTGCTGTGTATGGAGAGGGTGCCATAGCTGAAAGAACCGCTCGTGATTGGTATGCCAAGTTCAAAAATGGAAATTTTGACCTCAAGGAAGCACCTCGTTCTGGCCGTCCAGTTGGGTTGAGGAAGAGCGAATCTTGCAAACCAAATCCAAAAGCGAAATATATATATATCTATATATGTATGTATGTATAATTTACTGAAAACAAAAGATGAAGACAAGTGAGGGAACGACAAGCGGGTGTATTAGTTTGATGCTCGGAAAGAATGGAAAAGTCTTTGATTCTGGGGTCGATGTAATCGATTTATCACCTTTCTGCATCCCCCGAAATTGCTGGCCTTGTGCTAAAATTTGAAACCAATATCATTTTATTCCTTTGGAATCTAATCTTTTAGAAAACAGTCTAAGGCTTCGTCTAAATAGCAACTTTTCAAAATTTCAGCCCCTACACCACTTTTAAAAAAGTTTTACTCGAATTTTTGTTCTTAATTCTATTACGATTTTGGAAAAAAGAAATTAAAATTTCAGTTTTAAAAGATTCCCCCCCCCACTCTTCCGGCTTTCCGATTACCCACATATCCGCTTCAACTTCCGGAAGTTTTCAAACCCGTTCGTTCATTTACGCACGCATGTCTGCCTACTGCACCACAACCAGTAGATAACATGAGAGAGTGGAACATTAACATGGTCGCTCGAAATGCTAGAAATAACAGTCAACTTTCCCTCCGACTGCACTTCTCTAACACCGGGTAAAATGAAAGAAAATATTGGACAATTCAATACGGAGATTACGATCCTTAAAGACAATTTTTTTTCCCAAATTTATTTTTAAATCACTTTTTGTCCGGCTTTCGTAAAATCACGACATCCACCCGATAAAAATAAGGAATGCATCGATGTAGTTGCTCTGACTCCCCAACTGACCAACGAAATATATTTGGTAATCATTTTGCTTCCTCCCATTTGAGACGACGAATTAGAGTTGCGCATCCATTTAATTCTGCTTCTTCTATAGAATGAGACTAGTTTAAAAGTTTCTAATCACCCAAAGCTCAAACATGGCGGTTTATCCGGTCATTTTCGTTCTGCGCAGGCTCACTTATACTGGAGCTGCCCTCCTGTGAGGAACGCTTTATTAACACTTTTTAATCTGTCACTATAGCACCATTAGCCAATTCTGTTTCCTCCTGAAACGACAGATTGTTTTAGAAACATTCCTCACTCTTGCAATAAAGACTGCTTTTCAAACTGACAAAAAAGAATGAAAGAAATATTCCTTCCTTTCGTTTCTTTCTAGATTCATACCGTTCTCTCCATGTTTTTAAACATGGAATAAAAAGAAATGGTGTAAAAGGTTTAAAATAATATATTTGGCTGGGTGGAGAAATGAAAAGTTATTTCTGGACAAGACAGCAAATCATCTTTTTAGAAAACAGGAATCCTGATATCATGCAAAAATGTCGTAAGTCCAAACAGTTGCTTTTCCAGAAAACGAAAAAAATTATTTCACCATTCTATAGCAAAATCGTTGGACTACAGTTTGACAATTTTTGATGGAAGACCAGCCGTCATGTATAATTAACTCTATAAAATTCAGACAATGTATGTATATATATATATATATATATATATATATATATATATATATATTAGCCGAAATTGCGAGGATGATCCGTTCTTGACTGAAGATTAAAGGCTTCGAATGACCCGTCCGTGTTTTTTGTATCGTCTATCCGGATGTTTTGCGTTCTTGTCCCATTTTGTATTTTTATATATAACTAGCAGTATCGCCCGGCGTTGCTCGGGTTTGTAAGAGAAATAACTATATAAGCATTTTTATAGTTATTTCCCTTATATAATAAGCAAAAAATGCATTAAAAATGGGAAAAAATGACGGTAATTTTTTTTTTAAATCGTAGACTCATCATAGACGCGCGCTAATACTCAGAAGGGCTCGATATGAATCACGACTATAAGATACTCGCTTTTGGTTACACTGCACCGCAAAATGTGGGAGTAGTTAGGAATCTAAATCGTAGGAGACAGACGCACAACTTCACTTTTATATATAAAGATATCATAATATGATTTATATATATATATATATATAATTGGGTGAACGTTTCGCTGCTATTTCTATAAATTTAGATACGTATTCTGTGGCTAATAAAAAAATTAAATCTATTTTTAAAGATAATCGTAAAAGAATCCATCTTCATCACCATCATCAGCGCCTTTATCATTTTTAACATCACCACTACCACTGTCACCACTACCACCACCTCCATGATCCTCACCGTCATCATCATCATCATCATCACCATCATCATCATCATCATCATCATCATCGTCGTCGTCATCATTATCATCACGGTACTCTATCAAGCCAATCCGTTTCCAGCAATTGCTGATGGTGCTACTGGACATGTTGTTGTTGTTGCTACTGCTGCTGTTGTTTCCATATGTTCATAATTATTCATTGTTAGTTTTATGGTGAATGAAAGATGGAGTAACAGAATAAGGCCACCACCACCACCACCACCACCACCACCACCACCACCATCAATCACTCCCCACCATCTCCAAGACCACCACCACCACCATCACCGCAGCCACCACCATTACTCACGCAACCTCAGCGAGCAATAGCTCCACAATCATAACCATCAGCACATTGAGTACAAAGAGAAACACCATATCCCCACCCCCCGTTATCAACAACACCACTACAACTAGCGCACTAGCTATAACCAGCAGCTCCGACAACACCACTATTCATAAAAACCAAAGACAATACCACCTGCACCACTTCTACTACTACTACTACTACTACTACTACTACTACTACTACTGCTGCTGCTGCTACTGCTAATAATAATAATAATAATAATAATAATAATAATAATAATAATAATGATGATGATGATAATAATAATAATAATTTATTATCGTCATCATCATCATCATCACAGTCCTAACCAGTGTGCGATCGTCATCTCCGTCTCCAGCACTGCACCCACCACCATCATCACTACTATAACACTGATCATTTCATCGTCTCCCTCATCCCTACCAAAAATAATATGGTCACCACCCCCGTCACCCGTCACCACTGCCCCTACCCTTGTAATAACGCCTCCACCTTCTCCTAGTTTCCCACTTTACTTAACCACAAGTTCCGCCATTATTTCTCCTCGCTCCTCCCTCTTCCCCCCCTCCGCTAAAAAATCAAGTCACGTGTCCCAAGCATATGACCGCCAAAGTCGGGGTGTCGACAGCGTGGGTGGTTAAGTGCGAGAAGTCGTTGCCAAACGACCCGGCTACACGTCTTGCACGTAACAGGGAGCTCGGAATTAGGGAGCGAGAGAGAATCAAACGTGACAAGATGCATATGGGATGAATGTGGTGGACGGGGGTCAGGAGGCGGAGGGGAGGGCGTTGTGGATGGGGTGCGGTGGGAGTAAAAGACGAACAGGGAAAGTACGAGTTTGTTTGGCAGAGATGGGGGTCAAAAACGATTGAGGTAAGATATGATCAAAGATATTCCAGCCGTGGCCATCATGTCTTTCGGAAAATATTGGTGAGATTCCTTCATTCGATTTAGCCTCCCTCTCTCTGTCTCTCTTGCTTACCCTCTCTCTCTCCCAACAGTAGGGTTAGGGTTTAATGGACAGAGAGGGCGAAACAGAGAGAAACAATAATCACGTACATCTGCAGAAGGATTGTTAGAAGTTACAAAAGTTATATAGACAGACAGACAGACAGACAGACAAGCAGGCAGGCAGGCAGGCAGACAGGCAGGTAGATAGATAAGTAGATGGATAGACAGAGAGTGAGGGGGGAGGAGAGAAAGGGAGACTGACTGGATTCATAGGTAAATCGTTCGATAGAAAAAGAGGTTGTACGTGGGTCTGCGCGTTTTCATAGATAACGTGTGTGTGTGTGTGTGTGTGTGTGTGTGTGTGTGTGTGTGTGTGTGTGTGTGTGCGCGCGTGTGTGCGCGCGTGTGTGAATATGTAAGTATGTATGTATACAAAGAATGACAAAGAGAGAGGCTGGGTTAATAAATAGATTAACTGATTGATTGATTGATAGATTGAGTGAGTGAGTGATTTAATTGATTGATTGATTGATTGATTGATTGATTGATTGATTGAGTGATTGAGTGATTGAGTGATTGATTGATTGAGTGATTAATTGACTGATTGATTGATTGATCAATTGATTGCTTAATTGATTGATTGAACGAAAATACATGCTAGAAGGGATAGCAAATCTCAGCCACAACTTCTGAGAGAGACTACTGCCGACTGCATTGACCCAGTATATGACAAGTATTCACCAATATATCGATTCTGAGGTGACGGTAAGTAAAGTCGACTCCATCAGATTTAAACTTAAAACTTTGGCACAGAATAACGGATTCCATTTCGTCCGGCATTATAATTCTACTCCTAATTTGTAGTTCTACAATCCCTTTTTATCTTTTACCACCACCCCACCCTATACTTATCCACCTCCTTCAACCACAGACCCCCGCCTCCTGATCCCCATTCTTCCCATATGCATCTAGTCACGTTTGATTCTCTCTCCCTAATTCCGAGCTCCCTGTTACGTGCAAGACATGTAGCCAGGTCATTTGGCAAGAATCAATGTGAACCGGCACTTTCCAAGTTTTCTCAATGTTCTTTCTTCAATTCTGCCAAAGTCGACTTTGACTTTCATCCTTTCGGGGTCGATAAATTAAGTACCAGTTGCGTAATGGTGTCATGTAATCGACTGGCCCCCTCCTCTAGAATTTCGGACCTTGTGTTTAGAGTAGAAAAGAATGTTCTTTCTTTTATTTTTTATGCATAAATTCTTGTTACAGTGTGAGAAAAATGCCGATTATGTCTTTCCGTTCGTTCCATAGTTAAGGTTGTTTAATGCTTAATTCTCCAACAAATGCAGAATGCATGATATTCTTTGCAAGTGATAATTCTAATGGTTTAAGCAGGTCATACATTTTAGGGGAGATAACCGTTGTTTGTGCAGCCAACTGGAAGGAACTGCTTTTTATTTTATCAATCTCTTATAAATAAGCCATTGGTGGGAATCTTCTTCAATACCATGTGATCAGTACCACGTGATCAATATTTTGTCTAACACTTTGGCAATTGACCCACCGTCCAAAGAATTTAAAATATTCTATTTGTTATGGGATTCGAGTGTCCAAGTTATACCTTAAAACACCTTAACTATGGAACAAAGCCAAACACACAGTAGAAAGTTTTAACAATGAAACGATCTTATGGATATCTATGATTTATACTTCAGAATAGAAACGAAAAAATAAACGTGGAATTTCTAAGGATCACGAAAGTTGCAATAATTAAAGCAATTTGTATTTAATTTCAAAAGAAAATATTTAATTCTTTGATTAATTCCAAAGATATGTGATTAATTCTAGAATATACGGTAAATTAGATTGAAATTATCGATGATTTAATCATGAATCTATATAATTAGTGTAAGATAAGATCAAGGCTGAAGACTCAGGTCTATAAACAATTAAAGAACGGTTGGTTTTGAGGAGAAAACAGCGCGTGGGAGTTTTAAGACCGCAAAATACGCGCGCGTGTATGTGTGTCATTCAAAGAATTCTAGATTACTGAGGCTATTTCCCTTTTTTATTTGTAACCAGTTGTAATTGCAGTCAAGTAATAGTTTACTGTCTCCCAAAGCGAAGATAGTTTTAATAAATGAAGAATTTATTTTCGTATGGTATTTAATATATCTATATTCATTGTTGCGGCCATTTGAAATGGGCAGGGACACGATGTTCCATTCAAAGTCTGACAATCGATGGTGGTGTGTTTACGTCCCCGCAACTTAGCGGTTCGGCAAAAGAGAACCGATAGAATCAGTACTAGGCTTCGAAAGAATAAGTCCTGGGGTCGATTTGCTCGACTAAAGGCGATGCTCCAGGATGGCCGCAATCAAATGACTGAAACAAGTAAAAGAGTAAAAGAGAGAGGGAGAGTAAAAGAGAGAGAGAGTATAAGCAGAAGGATCAAAATTTTCGGGTAGGGGACAAGTCGATAACATCGATCCCAGTGTTCAACAGGCACTGATCGACCCCGGACGGATAAAAAGCAAAGTGGCCCTCGGCGGAATTTGAAGTCAGAACGTGAAGATGGAGGAATTACCGCGAAGCATATTGTCCGGCGTGCCAACGATTCGGTCAGCTCGCCGCCATCTTTGCAACACAAACAATCCTTTCTACGATTGACACAAGGCCTGAAATTTGGAAGGAAGTGGGGCCGGTCGATTACATTAGCCCCAGGACGCAACTGGTACGTATTTTATCAACTCCGAAAGGATGAAAGGCAAAGTCAACCTCGGCGAAGACGATGATGCTGCTAGTAGTGGAGGTGGTGACAGGGTTTGCCTGATAAGGGATGGTTGTAAGGATGATCATAGTAGTAATGATGATGATGTGAAGGAAGAAGAGAAGAACTAGGTTGATTATGTCGATAATTAGAATAATGACGATGACAACGGCGGCGATGATGATGATGATGAGGGTGATGGTGGAGGCTGTAGGAATGGTGGTGATGATGATGATGATGATGATGATGATGATGATGATGATGATGATGGCGATGATGATGGCGATGGTGACGATGATGTGCATGATGAACAATGATGACGATGATGGCGATGACGACGAAGTCGATGAAGAAGAGTTTGACGACGATGTCGATCATGATTGTGATTAAGTCTCTGAGACAAGGAATAACGTGTGTGTGTGTATGTAAAATAGAGAGGGAGAGGTAGGGTAGAGGAAGTAATATCCAACAAATGAGGGTTTGAGTAGGAAGAGGATGGGGGGAAGGGAAAGAGAAGGAGAAAGAGGAGGATGAGAAAAGAAAACATATCCCAGAGTGAAAGTGAAAGTTGGCGGCTGCGAGAGTAAGGAGAGAGGGAGAGAGAAAGAGAAGGAGCATATCTGTGTCTGTGTGCTTGGAGCTTGAATGTGTGTGTGTGTACGTGTGTGCGTGCGTGTGTGTGTGTGTGTGTGTGTGTGTGTGTGTGCCTGTGTATGGATGAATGTGTGTATATTTGTGTGGAGGCGTGGAGGCTCGTGTGGGTTTGGGTTGATTAGTGAAGTGTACATAAGTCGGTAGGCAGCGCGTGTGTGCGTTTGTGTGTGTGTGTGTGTGTGTGTGTGTGTGTCTGTGTATGTATGTATGTGCGGTTGTGTGTGTGTGTGGAGGTCAGAAGTAAGGCAGTGCAGTGGGCCGCAAAGTCAGAAATGTCGGCTTCCCTTAGGAATGGTGGGGCGTGGGTAGGGCCATCCCAATGAGAATTGCCTGTGGGTGGTGGACTTATTGTTTATTTGCATCGGGTGTTGTTTGTGTTGTTGTTGTTAGTGTTGGTCTTTGTTGTTGTTTGTCATTCCAGTGGGCCCAGGGCATTGAACGATAACAAAGCCAACTGCAGTTCTATAGCAGTCTAATTAAGTGATAGCTTGTTAAAAGTTTGGAGTATCACGTGACGACGATGTAGCAGCAACAGCAGCAGCAGCAGCAGCAGCAGTAGTAGTAGTGTAGTAGTAGTAGTAGTAGTAGTAGTAACAGCACCGGCAGCAATGTTGTTGTTATGTTGTAATAGAAACAGCGAAAGAAACGGATACTTATTGGTTTCAAATTTTGGCACAAGGCCAGCAATTTCGGGGATAAGGTCCAGTTGATTACGACGATTGGGACTTATTTTACCGTTCCCAGAAGGATAAAAGGCAAAGGGTGGGGTTGGGATGTAAAACAACAGCAACGAGATTTGATCTCAGAACTTAAAGGAACGTAAATTAAAGGAACCCAATCCATTTTTGCTAAAGCTGCAGTGGATGTTATCCAATGGCAAAAGGCCACGTATTTTTAGTGGAGGTCGCAGTTGGATTGGTATAAGATAAATGGCAGCAATTGTTCTGGCCTTCTGCAGTCAAATCCTGCCAATGTTAAAAGTATCTTCCATTCTTTCGGTGGTCGACAAATAAAGTACGAGTCCAGGGTGATGTGTTGGTGGGATTCTAAGAGGATCGGATGAGATTTGGGGCGATATTTGTTCGTAACTACAATTGTCTTGGGGTCATCGGTCCCAGACGTCATCAGTCATCTAGTTTAACACCACCACCAGGTACCTTGAAGGGACTTTGGTGGAGTTCACTGTGTTGCAAGTTTTCAGTTCAGGTCTTCGTTTAAGGATATTTCGCAAAATTTCAGAAACATTGAAAAATGAAGCTCCCTAGTTGCTGTCGTTTGCTACCGGACAAAACGATAAAGAAAGGAGACCCCAGGACATAGCTGCTGTGTTATTTTATCGATCTCGGAAGGATAAAACATTCAAGTCTGAACGTAATGACCGTAAATTAAACACCACTAAGCATACCATCCGGCGCTCTACCGCTTCTGGTAAATTATGCCACAGATGATTTTTATTCATTTTATTGTGGATGTTAGAAAGGAGCATTTATTAGCAGAATCGTTAAAGCATCTGACAAAATATCTTGTTAAATTTATTTATATGCGGACCATTTACGATCTGAGTTCAATTCCAGCCGAAGCCATATTTGATTTATTTTGTATCCGAAGCCAGTGAAATATCTAAATGGTCTCCCCAACCTCTGGCTGGGACAGAAGTTGCTCTCAATCAATGATGATTGAGGACGCAATTATGTTATCAGGGAATCTCTCGTCCGAGTGAATCAACAATACACTATACATGTCCTTATCATTTCCACATTTGTTATCGCTACTCTTCTTCTTGTAGTTGTCGGTAATTGCTGCTCTTGATCTTGCTTGCTACTGCTGCTGCAACAGTTCTTGCTGTTGATCTTCTTGTCGTCGTTGTCACCATCGTTCTTATTTGTTTAGGCTTGTTACTATTGACCTATGACCGGAGGCGGAAGGCTACGATCGGCTCCTCCTTCTCTTCGACATTACATAACTAGAACTTCATTACACACTAAGACGGCCTATAGTGTGTCTGTTGAGGTCAATCTAGCTGGTATTTCTAGCAGGTCAAGTGCCGGCATAGTTGCTTCATGGAACTCACTCAAATACGTATATTACACGTTTAGGTGTTGTCGAGATTACCATAGTATTAGTGCCAACTGTAACAGAACCAGCGAATTTGCATTTTACTTTCACAACGCACGCGCGCACCGACACACGTGACCGTAGACGAATAAAACAAACCAGAGATAGTCTTTTATTATTGATATTAAAGATAATGGCGCGCGCATCAGAAAGGCTATAGGCACAATGGTGAGATAGCGACAAACACAGTTAAACAGTAGTACACACACACACACGAGTGTGTGTGTGTGTGTTTTTCTGTGCCTACAGATAGACAGACAGACAGATATTAGATCATTCAAAGAAGGACTCAATACTTATGTGTATATATGTGAATACGTGTGTGTGTGTTTGTACGTTTATGTATATATATATATATATATATATATAGGCGCAGGAGTGGCTATATAGGCGCAGGAGTGGCTATATAGGCGCAGGAGTGGCTGTTGTGGTAAGTAGCTTGTTTACCACCACATGGTTCCGGGTTCAGTCCCACTGCGTGGTACCTTGGGCAAGTGTCTTCTACTATAGCCTCGGGCCGACCAAAGCCTTGTGAGTGGATTTGGTAGACGGAAACTGAAAGAAGCCCGTCGTATATATGTATATTTATATATGCGTGTGTGTGTTTGGGTGTCTGTGTTTGTCCCCCTAGCATTGCTTGACAACCGATGCTGGTGTGTTTATCTCCCCGTTACTTAGCGGTTCGGCAAAAGAGACCGATAGAATAAGTACTGGGCTTACAAAGAATAAGTCCCGCGATCGAGTTGCTCGACTAAAGGTGGTGCTCCAGCATGGCCGCAGTCAAAATGACTGAAACAAGTAAAAGAGAAAGAGAGAGAGTATAGGCGCAGGCGTGGCTGTGTGGTAAGAAGCTTGCTTCCCAGCCACATGGTTCCGGGTTCAGTCCCACTGCGTGGCACCTCAGGCGAGTGTCTTCTCCTGTAGCCTCAGGCCGACCAAACTCCTACGTGTGTATTCGGTAAACGGAAACTGAAAGAAGCCCGTCGTATGTATATATATATATATAATATATATAGGCGCAGGAGTGGCTATATAGGCGCAGGAGTGGCTATATAGGCGCAGGAGTGGCTGTGTGTAAGTAGCTTGTTTACCAACCACTGGTGTCCGGGTTCAGTCCCACTGCGTGGTACCTTGGGCAAGTGTCTTCTACTATAGCCTCGGGCCGAACCAAAGCCTTGTGAGTGGATTTGGTAGACGGAAACTGAAAGAAGCCCGTCGTATATATGTATATTTATTATGCGTGTGTGTGTTTGGGTGTCTTTGGTTTGTCCCCCTAGCATTGCTTGACAACCGATGCTGGTGGTGGTGTTTATTCTCCCCGTTACTTAGCGGTTCGGCAAAGAGACCGAGAATAAGTACTGGGCTTACAAAGAATAAGTCCCGCGATCGAGTGCTCGACTAAAGGTGGTGCTCCAGCATGGCCGCAGTCAAAATGACTGAAACAAGTAAAAGAGAAAGAGAGAGAGTATATGCGCAGGCGTGGCTGTGTGGTAAGAAGCTTGCTTCCCAGCCACATGGTTCCGGGTTCAGTCCCACTGCGTGGCACCTCAGGCGAGTGTCTTCTCCTGTAGCCTCAGGCCGACCAAACTCCTACGTGTGTATTCGGTAAACGGAAACTGAAAGAAGCCCGTCGTATGTATATATATATATATATGTCTGTGTGTGTGTGTGTTTGTCCCCCACTATCGCTTGACAACCGACGTTGGTACGTTTACGTCCCCGTAACACAGCGGTTAGGTAAGAGAGACCGACAGAATAAGTACAAGGCTTACAAAGAATAAGTCCTGTAGTCGATTTGTTCGACTAAATGCGGTGCTCCAGCAAGGCCGCAGTCAAATGTCTGAAACAAGTAAAGGAGTAAGAGACTAAAAGAACCTTCAGACGTT